>NC_081850.1:53795430-54077930 GCF_963259705.1 Myotis daubentonii
CAAGAAATATCTATTAATGGAAAAGAGCAAAAATAGAACAACACACATAATATGCCACCATTTGTGTTCCAAGAGGGGAGATATATTTAGAAATGCATCTATGCTCACGGATATCTTAACCTCACCAAAGTATTGCATGTAAATCTCTAAAGAATACAGAAGAAACTGGTCATGGTGGTTGCCTCCTGGCGGGGGAACTGGGTGGCTGAGAGAAAGGCGTAAGGAGGAGACTTACTTTTCACTGTATACATTTGGCATTGTCCAAAGCTTTTACCATTCGCATGTACTACCTATTTAAAAGTTTTGAACAAAAAATAAGAGTGTTGCTCAGGTAAGTGGCAAAGAGCACATGCTGCCTGAACTTGAACAGGGCTATCGCTGTGCCCCTGGGCCCCTGGGGACCCCGTCTGTTTTGAGAGGTGCCCTGTGTAGTTCTGCATCACCCACCATGGCTGGCATGAGTAGCCCAGGCGGCGTGCTCAGCGGCTGGATGCATGAATTCACTTAATCACCTGTCTAGGACCCTGCCCCGCTGCTCAGCTCAGCGGAAGGACTGAGACCTACTGCGCCAGACCCACAGCTCCAGGCAGAGCTCAGGTCTCAGAAAAAGTGGCACTTGGCATCTGAAAGGGGAGAAGGGACAGGCTCCATTTCTCTGCCTCTCAGCTGCTTCATGACTTTGCACTTGAACCTCAAGCAACCATGAAAGGCAAACACTCATTTCCTCCATTTTGCCGATGAAGAAACTGAGGCTTAGCAGGGCCTAGTAACCTGCCCAAGCCCACGCAGCTGGTAGGCAGTAGAATTGGGACCTAGCCCAGGCAGTCTGGCTCCAGAGCCCACACTCTCAAATCCATGTTCTCCACACCCTCAAAGCCAAGGTCAGGGCTAGAGGCTTATGAAGCTTATGAACTCACTACAGGCTGGAGAAGAGCAACCTGATGCGTTACTTCAGAATCCGTGAGATGCAGACTGTCCATTACTCATGGGTTCTCCCAACCAACTCTCGGACCAGGCAGGGTTCTCCTAGGCCCTCCCTAAAGAGCAGGCTGAGAAACCATGACTGTCCTCCAGACCCAGGGATGACTGCCACAGGTTGCTCTTAGGGTGGCCCTCATGCAGGTCCAGCATCACCCCCAAGTGCAACTCAGTAAAAATAACTCTAAGGAGACTATAGGGTGGTTACCCAACTCAACGACCTCAGTTCACGGAGCTTGGAAGATACACTTCCCCAGAACCAGCCTGGGCCCACATTCACCAGGGTGAAACAGCTAGAGATTATGACCCCAAATCTGCCATATTAGGGGATCCAATGGCAAGGACAGGTCCTCCCCTAAGATTTTTTGCTATGGCCAAGCTTCTCCAAGGCAATGAGGGTTCATCTTTCAAGGTTGTATGTGAACATTTCTGAGCTGTTCTGCCCTCCCCCCACCTACCCCAGCACAGATGCAGGCTCCTGCCTTCTGGGTAATGGAAGACGAAACCAGGTGCTGGTGATAGGTCACAGGCTGGCCTGGGCCCTTTGCGGGTAAAGCCCATTGTAGGGCATTAGGATTCAATGGTGAGCTGTCAGGCATCCCCAAGAGACACTTGAGGCAACTTATTTACCAACTGGCAGGTCCCCCACAGAATTTGAAAGGCCCATTTTCTGATTCTCAGCTCCTCACTTCCCAAAGCACAGGTCCTACAAATAGGAACTTCTTTTAGATTCTTAAGGTTTTAGACTACTTGGCCCAGGGCCATTCTTTCTGGCAAACTGGATCAGCTGGCTAGATCTGGAATGAGACAGACAAGCCAAAACAGGAGGGAAATGGCTACTTTTTCCAAACCCCAAAAATCTATTCTAAAGAGGATCAGGAGCCCAGAGAAAGGTTGGTAGCAGGAGAATCTATGGCGCAGCCCCCAGGGCACAGATAGCAAAGGCTGTTCCAGTTTTATTCCATATGCTATAATTTGACACCCAGTTCTGTTCATAAATGAATTTGTAAGAACACTCTGTATAAATTACTGCACCTGTTCCTAAGAGTGCCTCATAGGGAAGCCCTGCTCCCCTTCCCAGAGCTCCAGGCACAATCCTCACACTCCAATAACCAAAAGTGATGAGCACTGAGGTTTAAAAGATGACGATGATCACACACTGTTTAACCAAACCTACTGCATGTGTCTTTCCAGCCAAATGTAATGTAAAAAATTTTCAACCATGCTAGGTAGCTCAATGGGTTAGAGTCATCGCGATACCCCAAGGTTGCAGGTTTGATTCTCCATCAGGGCACATGCAAGAATCACATAATCCTATAAAATAAAAGCTTAATATGCTAAGTGTCCAGTCGACCGGTCAGCTGTTCAACCAATCAAAGCATAATATGCTAATGATATGCTAAGGCTGCTCAACTGCTCACTATGATGTGCACTAACCAATAGGGAGCAGACAGTTGGCCAGTTGGCTGGTTGATTAGTCGCTATGACGTGCACTGACCACCAGGGGGCAGGCGCTCCAACTGGTAGGTTAGCTTGCTGCTAGGGTCTGGCCAATCGGGACTGAGTGAGACTGGCCAGACATGCCCTGGAGCCCTCCGAGGTCCCTCCCCAGCTGGCCAACCTCCCGCATCTCTCTCTGGCCTGATCGTGCACCCGTGGGGTCCCTCGGCCTGGCTTGCACCCTCTTGCAATCGAGGACCCCTCAGGGGATGTCGGAGAGCCAATTTCGGCCCAATCCCACAGGGGAGCACCGCTCAGCTGGGCTCACGGTTGGCGAGCATAGCAGCGTTGGTGGGATCCTCTCCTGCCTCTGTGGCAGTGCTAAGGATATCTGACTGATGGCTCCCCAGGGGGACCAGGCCTAAGCCAGCAGTCAGACATCCCCCAAGGGCTGCCGGACTGTGAGAGGGCACAGGCTGGGCTAAGGGACCCTCCCCCCCACCCCCCGTGCATGAAGTTTGTGCACCAGGCCTCTAGTGAATGCATAAATAAGTGGGGCAACAAATCAATGTTTCTCTCTCTTTTTCTCTCCCTTCCTCTCTCTCTAAAATCAATACAAAAATATTTAAACCTTGTTGGTATCAACTATTATCCCCTCAGTTTCCTCATATTTTTTAAAATATGCTTTTACTGATTTTAGAGAGAGAGAGGAAGGGAAAGGGAGAGCGAGAAGAATTGAGCCTGCAACTTGGGCATGTGCCCTGACCAGGAATTGAACCTGTGACTTCTTGGTGCAGAGGACAAAGCTCAATCCACCGAGCCACACTGGCCAGGATCCTCATCTCTCTCTCTCTCTCTCTCTCTCTCTCTCTCTCTCTCTCTCTCTCTTTGCTAATCCTCACCCGAGGATATTTTTTCCATTGATTTTTAGAAAGTGTGGAGGGAGGGAGAGGGAGAGGGAGAGAGAGAGAGAGAGAGAGAGAGAGAGAGAGAGAGATTGCTGTGAGAAGGACACATCGATTGGTTGCCTCTCACACGTGCCCTGACTAGGGCTGGGTATCAAACCTGCAACCCAGGTACAAGCCCTTGACCAGAAATGGAACCCTGTGACCCTTTGGTGCATGGGCCGATGCTCTAACCACTGAGCACTGGCCAGGACTGGGCTCCTCATCTTTTAATGAGAAAAATAAACACCAACCTGGACGAGTTTGTAATGAGGAGTAAACGAATAATACAAATAAAATACTTAACTGTATGCACTGTCTATATGTTCTATTATTACATTATATGTTGTTATATTACATTGCATCGTATTTATTGTGTGTGTGTGTGTGTGTGTGTGTGTGTGTGTGTGTTTAATCAGGCTTTGCAGAGTCATCAACCCTCATGCTCTGGCCCCCTGAAACTTCTCCCCCTTCCCAGATTGTACATGCTTTTGCTCTTCCTCTTCTCCACCTGCCACCTCCTTACTCATCCTCGTCCTTGTCCACTTCCTGTGCAGCCCCCAGAGTCTAAGCTCTGTGGCAGCAGAAGCCTTGACTGCACCATTCAGGCATCCTAGCATCCCCATCTTCCAACTGAGGATGGGGAAACTGAGGCTCAGTGAGGCTGGACAACTTGATCAGACCACAAAGCCAATAGGTGCAGGCACCAGGTGCCAGCCCTCGCTCTGAAGCACCGTACATACGACCAACATGAGTGACCTTGGCAGTGCCGCCTGAGACCCCAGACAGGCTGAGTCAGAGAGGGAGTGGCAGATGTCCCTGAGAGCATAGTCACCGGCTCTGGCTGTCCCAGCCCTTCCTCCCAGGAGGGACATTCACGGGCTCAGAAGTCTGGGAGTCTAGGTTTGAATACCCGCTTCTTCCTTCGAGACAGATCTAGGAGACCAGAGAACTCCTGTCCTCTGCTGCCCAACACAGAAATATTAACTTGCTTGTTTGTAGGGGGAAGTTCTAGTATTACAACCCAGAATTAATAATTTATTGCAAAGATTTCTTAGCTCCTCAGGCACAAGTTCTGAAAGTGGTTCAAATTGTTGTTTTGATTTTTTAATGGGATTTCTCCCTCCGGCCTGAGCTCATCTGCCTGTGTACTCTGTAGGCAGGCAAACAGTAAAATCAGAGTTCCCAGCAACTCCACAGCTCAAACGTTCCGCCACTTCAAGTCAGACAGCACCTCTAGTCCATCTCTCTTCTCTCCCTCCATCAATGCCAGCTTCTCTGCCTCCTCTCGGATCCCCGTCCTGCCCAACCTGCCCTGGCCCCTTCCCACCACAACCTCCTCTCCCCACTCTGGGAGCTCTGCTGTGGCAAAATGCTCCTTGGTGATAATGATATTAATAACAATAGAAGTAACACTTACCAGTTGTCTGTTATGGGCTGGACCCCCTGCTAAGCCCCTTTTATGTTCACCTCATTGAATCTGTACCTCCAAAATGACACAACTGTCATTAACCCATTTTACATCGGAGAAAACTGAGGTGAAAGCAGCGGGAAAGCCAAGTAGGTTTAAAATAATAACCTTGCACACAAATGGAGGGAAGCTAATGCTTGTTTGGGAAGTGATGGTGACTAGCATGCTCAACCCCAGGAAAGCAGGAAGAAGCGCACAGACTCTGAGGTAAGCCTGCAACCACGTATTATCATATTCTCCCAAGAGGCTCAAAAGCAGCATAACAGGGCTCTAGCTGGTTTGGCTCAGTGGATAGAGGGTCAGCCTGCAGACTGAAGGATCCCGAGTTTAATTCCAGTCAAGGGCACATACCCGGGTTGCAGCTTGGTCCCCAGCAGGGGCCATGCAAGAGGCAGCCAATCCATGATTCTCTCATCATTGAAGTTTCTATCTCTCTCTCTCCCTGTCCCTTCCTCTATGAAATCAATAAAAAAAAGTAGCGTAACAGGTGTCAAAGTCACAAGCGGCTGCTTTGGAAGCCTGTGCTCTTAACCATGATGCTGTGCTGCCTCCAGGAGCCCTTTAGACATTGGTCCCTGATGACCGCTCCAGTGGAAAGCACGCCTTCCTCTCCGTCCTGTGACTTTCTGGGATAGACAGGAGGGTCTGTATACTCCCTGTTCCCCAGCACCAATTCCAGGCACTGTCAACCATACCATTCTGCCATGACGTCTCCTCCTAGGAACTCCATACTGTTAGTAATTGCCACCTTCCCTCCTGACAGATGCCCCCTTCCTGGGACTTCCCACTGCCATCTTCACCTGCCCTGGACCTCACTGAGCACACCTCCTTGACGCCATTGGTCTTGATCTCCATTCCCCAGCAAACCTGTCTTGCAAAAAAAATGTTTGAAAAGATAGTTCCCCATGAACGGCCACAAGTAGGACCTTATCCTGTCATTTAGAATGGGTCCACCTCCAGGACCTCCAACCCCTGTGATCCTCCTGAGCACAACCTCTCATCCTCCTCCTTCCACACCTTCATCCTGATGAGCTGGCTCTTGCCAGGAACCCCCATAAGTTACAGCAGGTGGATGAAGTTATCTGCCTTCTTGGCTGCCTGAAATAATAGCATCACCAATTCCATTACCCCAACCCCAGAAGTGTCTGTGTCTTCTAAAAGCATTAGATAGGACAAGAGTCTCAAGGTCTTGGCCATTCTTACGAAATGCCATTCTTGCTAAATGTGAAAATGTAGCACAGTATTTTGCAGACCAGCAGCAAACAGGATGAGCTTGACAGAAACCCAACCCAGATAAGTGTAGCTAACTGAAATCAATGCGTAATTGACCAAATAGTGTATATCAGCAATGGCTAAGCCTCCCTTGGCAGCAGCAGAGCTTTGGATATGAATCCCGTCTCCTCTACTTGCTACAAGTGAATGAAATGATCTTGCCACAACTAAGTCTCCTGCCTCTTCTGTCCCCTTGTGACACTGCTGTCATTCATTTCACTTATCCACATGTTATAATCACCCCATGCTCTGTTACTATTATAATTTTAAACAGTTACCTTTCAGATCAGTTAAGAGTAAGAAAAATCAAAGAATTTATTTTATCTTCATTTATTCCTTCTCTGTTTCCCCTCCTTTCTTTTTGTACGATCTGTTTCTCACATACTATTTTTCTTTTCCCTAAAAAACTATTTTTAAACATTTCCTGCAAGACAAGTTTGCTGGTCATGAATTCACTCCATTTTTGTTTGACTGAGAATGTCTTTATTTCTCCTTCACATTTAGAGGATTATTTCTCAAGATGTAGGATTCTAGGTTGGTGAGGGGTTTTTCTTTCAATGCTTTAAGTATTTCACTTCACTCTCTTTTTTGTTTCTTTTAATATATTTTTATTGATTTCAGAGAGGGAGGGAGAGGGAGAGGGAGAGAGAGATAGAAATATTAATCAGCTGCCATCTGCACGCCCCGCACTATCTGGGCATGTGTCCTGACCGGGAATTGAACTGGGACTTCCTGGTTCATAGGTCGACCCTCAACAACTGAGCCACACCAGTCAGGCAACTTCACTCTCTTCTTGTCTGCATGGTTTCTGACATGAAATCCACTGTAATTCTTCTCCCTATTCCTCTAAAAGTAAGGTGGTTTTCCCCCTCTGGCTTTTTTCAAGATTTTCTCTGTCTTTGGTTTTCTGATGTTTGAATAGCATAGACGTCGATATCAAATATCTTGATACTTCCTGAACTCCTGCATCCGTAACGTTCTCTGAGTTCCCTGCATTTGTGGCTTGGTATCTGTCATTAATTTTGAAAAGTTCTCAGCTCTTTCAAATATTTTTCTTCATTCTGTCTTCTCCTTCTGGTATTTCAATTATGCCTGTGTTACTCCTTTTAAAATCATCCCACAATTCTTGAATATTCTGTTCTAGTGGTTTTGATTTTGTTTTTTCATTCTTTTTTTCTATTTACATTTTAATTTGGGAACTTTCTATTGAACATACCTTCAAGTTCACTGATTCTTTACTTGACTATAATCTACTGGTGAATCCATCAAAGGCACTTTATTTGTTACTGTGCTTTTTATTTCTAGCATCTCCTTCTGATTTTCTTAGGGTTACTGAATTTCTCCTTACATTAGCCATCTGTTCTTTCATGCCATCTACTTTTTCCTTTAGAGCTCTTAATATATCAATCCCAGTTATTTTAAATTCCGTTTAATAGTTTTAAACTGTGTGTCATAGCTGAGTATGGTTCTGATGCTTACTTTGTCTCTTTAGACTGTGCTTTTTCTTGCCCAACTTTCTGTTGAAAGCTGGACGTGATATATTGGACTATAGGAACCGAGGTAAATAGGCCTTTAGTATGAGGTTTTATATTCATCTGACAGATCTCAGCTATTACTCTTTGTATTCTCCTGTCTCTCCAGATTTTGCAGCAGCTATTTGTCCTGCAAACTCACTCACTTCCTGGAAGGGTCAAGAAAAGTTGATTTTCAGTTTTCTCAGCTTTATTTCCTATTGTAAATATGTGAGTGACAACTTCCAACTTCTTTATATGTCAGAGCTGAAACTGGAAGTTTCTCAGCCTTCTTTTTTTTTTTAATATATTTTATTGATTTTTCACAGAGAGGAAGGGAGAGAGATAGTCAGAAACATCGATGACAGAGAAACATCGATCAGCCGCCTCCTGCACATCTCCCACTGGAGATGTGCCCGCAACCAGATACATGCCCTTGACCGGAATCGAACCTGGGACCCTTTAGTCCGCAAGCCGATGCCCCATCCACTGAGCCAAACCGGCTTTGGCGTTTCTCAGCCTTCTTATTGGAATTCATTATTTACCTGTTCAGCACAAGTCTTTGTGTAGTAAACTCTCTGCATTTTTGTCTCAAAATGTCTTTATTTAATTTCCCTATTAAGTGATCATTTACCTGAGTTATAGGTTAATTGTTATCTCTTAACATGTGAAGATATTTTCTAGTGTCTTCTGTTGATGTTTTAAAAGTTCCTGTCAATCTAAAAGTTATACTTTCTCTCATTGCTTTTATAGTTTTTTCTTTGTCTCTGATGTTCACTTTCACTACACTTTTGCCTAGACTTGCATTTATTTTTATTTAACTTGCTTGGGATTTAGAATGTCTGTTCAACATAATGATACATGTCTTGCAACAGTTGATTCTACAAATTTTTCTATTTTTTTTTTCCAGAGCAACAATTATATGTATGTTGGACCTTCTCATAAAATTTAGTTTTATCTCTTACCCTCTCTTTCATATTTCCCAACTCTAGATTTCTGTGCTGCATTCCTGGCAATTTCTTCAGCTCTGTCTATCAAATCACTGCTTTTCTTTTCTTTTAAATTTTTTTTATTGATTTCAGAGAAGAATGGAGAGGGAAAGAGATAGAAACACCAATGATGAGAGAGAATCATAGATCAGCTGCCTCCTACACACTCCCCACCAGGGATTGAGCCCACAACCCAGGCATGTACCCCGACCAGAAATCAAACCTGACCTCCTGGTTCATAGGTCAACGCTCAACCACTAAGCTACACCAGCAGGGTTCAAATCACTGATTTTCTATTCAACTGTGTCTTATTTTGTATTTAAAGAAATGAGTTGAATTTTTAAAATTCTGATGACTAAAATGTTTATTTCTAGAAATTTGTTTTATTCTAATCCGATTATCCTTTTTTCGTGATGTTTTATTCTTTTGTGATGTTGCTAGTCCTTTTTTCATATCTTTAGACATTTGATAGTCTCTTTCAGATTGCTAGTTTAGGTTCTTGGAGAACTGATTTTCCTGTTATGTCTCCTAACTTGTCCTTGTTTCCTTATGTGGTTTGCAAGTTGTTAATTGTGAGCTCACCTTCAGTAGTTATCATCTGTACATACTGGATTGTAGAAATATGTGCTTCTAATTGGCATCTCAAGAAATATAAGCCTAGTTTTATATTAATTTATTTTCTTGGGTTTCTTGTGAATGATATAAAGTGAGATACCATGTCTGTATATGGTGCAGCTTGCGATTTCAGCTTCTCATGGGAAACTTTTGTTCCACTCTGAGTCCCATGTAGGTGAAATTCCTCAGCCTGTAGGTGAAATGCCTAGCATTTATTCCATGGAGAGTTTAGTCCTTCCAGGTTTCAAGTGTTTTGCAGAAGTTCATGTTCCAACTCCCATATCACATAAGTCTAAGGCCATATCCTTTGTCTCAACACCAGCATTAAACCCCAGCCCCTGTTCACGAGGAACTATATCCAGGACCAGTGCCCCGGGCCACTGGGACAACAGTTCAAACACTTAAAATTCTGGCTCTGAGCTCCTTCTTAATTCCTACCTTCTGAGGATTTCCCTCTTTTTATTTAAACCTCTGATATATCAAAATAACTTATTGTTACATTTGATCCAGTATTTCTATTGTTTGAGATGGGAGGGGAGTATTCAATTGTTCAGATTTTGTTATCAAAACCAGAAATCTAGGTTCCTTTTTTGTGTAATTTACAAAATAATAAAGGCTTGGAGTTTTTAAAGACCTTTGTGAATAGCCAAATTTCTCAAGCCAAACTTCCAGTGCACTCTCAAAACAAACATGCTGTAAAACTGAAATTACCTGTTCTATTGACTTTTGTTTATTGCAAAAACTGCTTAACCTTGTTCACGGGGAAATACCTCTACTCAAAAGTCAAGTTTCACACAGTACTTTTGGCTGTATCTGTTGCTCTTCCTTTATGCCACATGGCACAGCACAGGTGGTCGATGTCACTGACATAACATATCTGTAAAAATTTCTTGGATGAATGAATGAATAAATGAAAGAAAGAACATCCAAGCAAAGCACAGGCAGCTCTTTGACAATTCGCTCATAACCTTTAAATCTCACATACACAGAATTTGCCTGTCATCTAAAAGAGTAGAACAGACAGGAGGAAAAATTGTAAACAAGTCAAAATAAAAACAAGAGATGAAGTTCCAATTTGTTTTATCTCTTACAGAATGTGTGATCTGGAATGGATCTCAAGGATGACCCAGCCTAATCCCCTACCCCAAAAGCAGAAACCATGACCCAGAGAAAAATGGCAATCCCAAGAGCCATCACAAAAGCCTGGGAGCCCACCCCGTGCTTTTACACTATGAAGGAACGTGTTCTGTGTTTCCTTAAATATTCCCCAGTCTTCCAAATCTGGCACAGTGATTTTTTGGGGGGGTAGACACCCTTCTGTCTGATCCTCAGCAAGACAAAAATACTCAGAATACTCAGCTGTTTAGAAAAAATGTTTAAACTCTTTAAGAAAAAGCAGGCACCCCCAGATAAGACTCACGTCAGCAGAGAAAGTAAAGAAGGCCGAGGCCCCACAGAGTCTGGGTAATTTTCAGCCTTGGGTCATGTTGAGATGATGACAGTAGAAGGACAGGGGAGGGTATGGCTGGTCTAGAGACAGCCTGTACCTCTAGAGATCTAGGGAGCAAGAATTCCAGCATTGCCATTATCTCATTCCAGAGGCAAGATGACATCCAAGTTAAATGTTGTCTAAGCATCTCAGCTCAGAAAGAGGAGGTTTCTACCTCCACGCCTCATGCTGGGAAGAACTGGAAAAAGAACTCCTACCTTCTCCCTGCTACTATCACCCTCTTGTAGCTCCTCCCATGGGAGAAGTCACTCATCTGACTGGTCAGAGCCCAGGACATTCACGGGGCCATGTTTACTTCTGGGCTGCACCACTGTGCCTTGGGTTCAGAAGTCCTCCTCCAGGTTATCAGGCTTCCAGCTGGCAACTAGGTCAGACCGTGCCTGCTTCCCAGGAAAGGCCCAGCCATGACCTCACTCAGTTCCACTTTCTCCATCTGCAACTGGGTGGATGAGCCATCTGCTTCTTTAATCTCTAAAACACTTGACTCTTCTTCCCTTCAATACCCAAGTTCCATAACACACCAAGCCCTCATCAGAGAAGTCAAATGCAAACCATTCAATTCTCCTTCTCATCAGAATTGAGTTGATGGAACTGAGTTCATGGTAAAGTATATGCCTGTAGATAGAAGCTTCTCCAATGAGGGGAGGGGGGGAAGCATTTTTCCCACAGGTACCTTGGGTGGCAGGAGGTCACAAATCCCCTAAGTAGTAGCATATCTTTCTGGAGCATCAAACTGAAAAATCTAGGAATGGCTACCCCAGAGTATCTGTGATGTTTTTTAATGTAAGCTGGGCTATTAGAAAGGCTATAGTCTTGCACAGTGTGTGTGTGTGTGTGCGTGTGCGTGCGCACCAGCTCACAGTCTGTGGCCCCCTCAAACAAAGGAGAAGCCCAGCCCATATGGGGCAGTGAGGGGTCAGGTCCGGCCGCAGTTAGAGCATCTTGTGGGCAAGCAGAGGGACGGAAGGGTCGTGGTGGGGACAGAGGGCTGAGGTTGGGCTTCAAGTTGGAGGAAACCCTGAGGGGCTCTTATGTGGGGAACAGAGATCCCACAGTAGCAGCAGAGACAGGACAAGAGGCAGGAGGCCCAGTGAAGGGTGCTTCCAGGTGAGCAGAGTAGTCCAGACTGGAGACTCAGGGCTCTTTGGGCACACCGTCCCCAGAGCAAATCCAAACCTCCTCACCCGCATATTCCAGCCCTCCGGGATTTAAGTCGCCTCCTGCTTCTCCAGCCCGTCCCTGACCTCCTTTCACTCACCCTGCATTCCAACCTCCGAGGCCAGCTTGCAGTTCCCTGCCACACCTGCATTTCTTCAAGACTTGGCCCACACTGTTCCTTCCGCCTAGAATGCCCTCCGCAGCCGACTCTGCAATCTCCACAGATCTGGATTCTGCCCCCTCTCAAGGCGCAGCACTAATGACACCTCCTCCAGGGAGCCTTCCCACTCTCAGCCCGTATGCCTGTCTCCTCACATCCCTCCCCCGCCCCTTCTCCTGGTGGGCAGAGACCCACTACACAAGGACATGAGCTCCCTAGAGGAAGAAACCATGTCCGGCACCTCATCTTTCCCCCACAGTCCCAGCCCTTTTTCTGACTCAGGTAGGCAGGTGCTCAAGGCCATCCCCAAGGACCAAACTCATCATGTTCAAAAACTCAAACCAGCCCCTTCCCGGGAGTAGGAAGCCCACAGGGGTAGGCAATGCTCGCCCAGGCCGACCGGCCCAGGGAAATCCCACTGTGCAGAGGGCACCGCAGCATATGAGAGCAGGAGGCATTTCTGGTGGCTTTCTCTGCTAGACAAGGGACAGGCCATCTCCCAATTTAACCCCCCGTGACCTTTGAACTTCCCGGGAGGTCAGCAGCACGTCCCCCTTCCCCAGCTGTCTTTCTGTCTCTGGCCCAATGGGAGGGAGGGCCCTGGGCCCGTTCCATTTTGTGCCCGTATTGATCTGTTGGCAGCAATGGGCTGGATAATTAGCCAGGAATTAGGGTTTCTATTACAGCCAGGAGGCTGCTCCAGCTGATTTATCACCTGAATAATTTACTGTGATTGAAAGGAAATTAAAATGAACTCCATTTGACAACTGTGAGCTTTTATGGGCTTTAGTGAAGGCTCAAAGCCAGATTAATAGCCTGGTGTTGGTTAATAGTCTGCCGAGAGTAAATACGGCAGGCTGTGCTCCGTGGCAGCCTTCCTGCGAGGCCGGCCGGAGGAGGGACCAGCTCCCGCCAGGAGCACAGCGCCCACAGCGGCGTCAACTCGAGTTTTACTGAAACAGATTTCACCGTGCGAAACAGAAATGTGTGCGCACACGCATGACGCCACCAGCAGTTGTTACTTTATTTCCCCTCTTCTCCTCCAAGGTGATTTTTACTCACTCCACATGTAGGGAGAACAGAATTGCTTTTTCAATAACCATTTTGAAAAGGAAGTGTTTCATTGCCCCAGGAGCGTGTGCGCATTAACCCCTTCCAGCCAGGGCCAAGGGTTTACTAAGTTTCCCTGTAAAAGAGAGAGGCCTGGGCCCATCCACCCGGGGTCTATCTTGGGGGGAAAAGCAGCAAGGGGAGGGTGGGCTCTGAGCTCATGGAAGTGACTGTCAGGACCCCAAGCTGGCCCTGAAGAAGGCTCTTCCCATGGGCGTTTGGGTGGGTGATTAGGAGGATTTGACCACCCAAGCCTATGGCAAGTCTCTGAAGGTTCTGGAATAACAGGTGAACTCTGTGTGCAAAAGGCCGATGCTGAAAACCAACCAATCAGAAAACCGGCTTCTAGAGTCTTTGGGAACATGAAGACAGAAGGCAAGACGTCTTATACAAGATGAAACCTAAAGATCCTGGGGTCAAATTCTAGCTCTGTGGCCTCGACAAGTCCCAGAAGCCTCCTGGGCCTGAGCCTGGGAGGCACACTCTGGAAAGAATGTTCCGATCTGTAAAATGGGGCTCACCAATCTTGCCCAGCCTGCTCAGCAGACACTTACATGGAGAGTTCAGGGAGAGAAGGGATGTGAAAGGTCTTTGAAAACTGCACAGTGTCATGCATAGGTGAGGGAGATCACTGTTGTTATTGCTGCCGCCACTGCTGCTGTCATTGTTATCACAATTACTGCTGCTGGAGATATGGACAATGAATTCCAAAGAAAAAACGACTTACCCACCAGGGCAGAGCCAGGACTCAAACTCCAACTCCAAGGCCAGCAAATGCTCTTTCTCCTCCACCAGGCTGCTCAATGGATGAAACCGACAGCAAGGCCCGCACCCAGGCCGCTAGCCCTTGGAGTCACAGTTCCGCTCACAATTGAAGGGGCCAGCTTCAGCGGCCAGAGCTCCAGGCCCTCTTCCTTGCCCGCTCGGGGGCTCACAAGGCAAGGCGAAAGCAAGCATGAGGGGGCTCAAGGAACCTGTACCCTTGACGTGCCTGCCTTCCCAGCCTGCAGCCCCTTGCTCGGACCATCATTTGTCCAAAGTGATTGGGAATCAGGAGCGAGGGTACGTCATTCATAGTCCAGTGCCTGTGTGTGTGCCCGGCAGCCCTGCGGCCTCACCTTCCATCTCTCCTCATTACTGCACATTACCGGGAGGCGAAGCAAATTAACCAGAAAGCCCTGAGTCAGTCATTATCCCACCACAAGGTTCACCTGCAGGCCCCGCCTCAGCCCACACAGTCAGAGACAGGCCTGCAGCCGTGTCCGCTCATTCTGAAGGACACCGCACAGCGAGACTGCTAGAAACAGCCCTCACGATGTTTGTAATTCAGGTCTCCTTTCCAACAGGCCCCATCTCTGCATGGGCCTAGCCACCTGTCCCCCAACACCTCCTCCGTAACATCCCCCTTGGTGCTCCGCGCTGAGGCACCGTCTCCACTCATCAGGGCTACAGAACCTTCTCCCTTGCCTTGCAAAGTCTGAATCCATCATATTACCCCTGGGAGCTGGTGCCTGATTCATCCTCCCTCCCCTGGGAGCCTGACACTGTGCCAGACTCACAGCCCAGAATGCAAGAACTATGTTGGCTAAATGAGCACATGAGTGTCTGAGCAAGGGAGTGAATGAATGGACACACGGGTGGACTCCCCCCAGTTATGAAGCCCTGTAGTCTCTGCCCAGTCTTTCTGGGCATCCTAAACCAAATAAACTACGATTCAGATTCTGAGTTTCCGTGAGGATCATGGGAAACACAGAGGGAAGCAGTCGCTGAGGCTGAATGTTTGCACTGAGAAAGTAAGGGCTACTAGAAGGCTGGTGCCGACACGCTAGAGGCTTTGTGCCTGGGCCCTCGCTCCTCACCACCCACCGACCGGATGACCTCACACAAACCCTGTGCCCGCTCTGGACCTCTTAAGGTGGAGGATGAAAGCTTGCAAGCGCTAAAACTATGTGCTCTTATCAATGGTTGGAAAATAAATGTTCTCCCAGATTCTGGAGGGAAAGGTAGGCTTCATCTAAAGAAATTTTCCTGGCTGAATTCCTCTTCTTTCTCCTCCGGCGTCAGGTGAGATGTGGCTCTGGCCGTATTTCAGAAGGGCCCTGGGCAGTGGGAGAGGCTGTTTGTGATGGAAACAGACTCTTCTCCCTACAACCCAGCAGCTAGAGTGTGAGGCTCAGGTCTGCCCGACCCATACAACGGTCATTCCCAGAGGGGAAGGGGGAGACTTACTCCACTTGTAGGAGAAAGACCAAAACCCTGACCACAGCCTACTTGGCCAGACCTCTCTCTCCAACATCACCACCCACCCCTCTGGGCAGCCTGGCCCCTCAAGCACAGCCTCTGGGTTTCTTTCTGTTCTTTACTCCTTCCCCCTCTCTTACCCCAGGGCCTTTGCACTTGCTCTTCCTTCTGCCAGACACAATCTCGCACTCCCAGGTCCCTTCTCCTGATTCAGCCCAGCCCCTTCTGGGCTCAGCACAAATGCATTTCCCCTTCAAGCCGGCCCAGTCTCTGCTTTGTGCTTTTGAAAAACCTCAGACATCCCCTCCTCAGCACCTAGCACATCTGTAATCCACAACTCTTTGGGTTATTCTTATTGTGATTCTTCCACACATCGGTAGACTCCCCGAGGGCAGGTCCAAGCCTGTCTCATTGGTGAATGTACCTCTAGTATTCGGTTCTGTGCCATGCACATAGTACACACTCATCAATGCTTGTGAAGTGAATACACGACTTGCTGTGTGGTGAGAGGTGGCCAGACTGCCACAGGATGGTGGCCCTGAGGCCTTGCACACTCCTCATCACCAAGGTCTCCTCTGGCACCTCCCCTCTCCACGAAGCTTGTGCACACAGCCTATGTGACTTTGAATGGCTCTTTCAGAAAATTTCAGAAGCATCATCTAATCAGCAGGCAGAGGAAGCTCAGCACGGCCAGTCCTCACCACCAGGACCAGATGGAAAAGTTCTGAGAAAGCCATTGCTCAGAGGTCTCTCCGACTCGCCCACCACGTGGGAGCTCTCGGCAGGCAGCGGTCATGTCTGAACGGCACGTGCCAGCAAGGAAACCAGCTCAGGGCCTAGCACAGCCTGTGCATCAGGAACTAGTCTCCTGAATTGAATCTGGCCCTTATCCAGGCCCCAGAGCCCCTCACTGGGCAGACCCTTTCTGGTCCCATCTCTGTGACCATAAGCAGAGACTGCTTCTCTCCAGGGCAGAGCAGGGGGGCTGCTCAGCAAGGGGCCTCCTCCTGCTTCCTTCCCTCTCTTGCAAATGACTCAGCTGGGTGTTGGTCCAGTGAGACACTTCTCATTTCCAGACTCTTGGATCCAGCCTCTAAAAGCATGACAGGGCAACCTGACGAGAGGGCTGACGGTGGGTGCCCACCAGGACCACCATAACAAGGCCGTAGGGTGCTTACAGGTTTCCCCTTCACCCTGACAGGATAATGACCCGAGACCACCTCAAGCGGCCCTAAAGGTCATTACACCCCCTGGGAAAGGCCGCCATTCAGCAATGGCAGAGCCGCCAGACAAGTCACGTCCCCTCCTGGCCGGCAGGAAAGACAGAGGCACCAGGGCAAGAAGTTGCCAGAGCCTCGAACATGTCCTCCTGACCTCGTGGGATGCTGTGATCAGCCGAGTTTGGCCGAGAACAAGGGGAAGCCGCCTCTGAGTAGAGCTTGGCGTTCCCACCTGCACGCAGCCAGGCGCCTGGGGAGGACACCCAGGCCTGCGGGTGGGGAGAGGTGTGGCAGGCGGTGAGTCGCGGAGCTTACCTGCTCAGGCTTGATGGGCTCCGTGGTGGTGAAGATGTCCGAGTAGTGCTGCCTCTCAAACACGCGGTCCAGCACCTCCAGCTGCTGCTGCGTGAACAGGTCTCCCCGCATCTGCTTCCGGAGGAAATCTCTGCCCGGCAGTGAGTGACCGTTCGGCACCGGAGACTCCTGAATCCCTTTGATGGGCATGAGAGAGGAAGGATGAGTGCGGCTTACACACGTTGCTGAAGAAAGACGTGGCAGACCCTGAGACTGGGAAGAGGCCCTGAGAGACCCATGAGCTCAGAAGCAGACAAAGTCAACCTGCCGGTTAGTGCACAGCCAGCCTTCCATAGCCACGTGCCAGGCACTGTGCAAAGCCCTTTGTGCATGCATCATCTCATCTAATCCTCACTATGACCCCAATGAAGACGATATTATTTTCCCATTTGTCAGATGAGAAAATTGAGGTCTAGAAAGATTGAGTGATTTGCCTGGGAGCTGGATCTCAGGTTGACCAGAGGCTTAATCGGCAGGTGCCACTGTCTCTCTTGCACTGACATTCCCCCAGGGGGGTACAATTTTGTCCCAGAGTTCACGCCACTTCCCAGGTCATTTGCCGCTACACTGTTAGGAAGGCTCTTAGGGAAACAGATACTCTCATACATTCTGGTGGAAACTTATTGGTCACAAACCTACGATAGACAATTTGACAAAAATCTCTCAAGACCACAAGTGCACATTCCCTTTGATAGAGCAACTGCACCTCTGGGAATTTATTTTATAGTTGGACTTACACATGTGGGAAGTGACATAGGTTCAGGTTCTAGTAGCAAAAGACTGGAAACAACCCAAAGGTTTATGTTGGAGGAGCTCGTTAAGTAAGTCATAGTGTGGCCACACCCTTGAATACTGTGTGGCTGAAAAGAGGAAAGAGGATGTCCTTTGTGAATAGATATGGAAAGAACTTCAAGATACATTATTATATGAAAAATAAATAAGTGAGAAAAGCACAGTATGCAGAGTACAACCTATTGTGTAAAATTGGAGAAAACAGGATTTTATATAATGCATTATAAATTTATATATAATATACATCCTATCTAATAAAGAGGGAATATGCTAATTGACCCTCACACCATCGTAAAGATGGCAGTGCTCACAGCCAATAAGGAGGGAATATGCTAATTGACTGCCCTGCTCTCAAAGATGGCGGCACCCACAGCCAATAATGAGGCAATATGCTAATTGATTGCCCCGCTGTCAAAGATGGCAGTGCCCACTCCCCTCAGCCCCACCAGGGTGGCAGGCGTGTGGCAAGGCCAGGCCCGCCGCTCTGCACGCCTGCTTCTAGAGTCCCCCAGTCTCCTCAGCCCCCCAGCCGCCCAGGGCTGCCCGAGGCTCAGGTAACCAGGGCTGGCTAAGGCTTGCACTGTCGGCAGTGGCAGCAGCAGAGGTGTGATGGGGCGTCACCTTCCCCTGATCACCGGGTCGCCTCCCGCCCCTGAGGGCTCCCGGACTATGGAGGGGGCAGGCCGGGCTGAGGGACGCCCCCCCCCCCACTCCAGTGCATGAATTTTCATGCACCAGGCCTCTAGTATATTAATATATGTTATATAGCTATTAATAAGATACATTATAATTATGTAATTATATAATATATACTAATATACATATACAATATATTCCACATAATGCATATATATATTAAAATACATATAAAATGCACATGTGCACACACACACAAAGGAACTCTGGAAGAACATGAGAAACATTCCAAGTGGTTACCCACTCAGGGAAGGAGAAACTAAGTGGAGGTAAACAAAGGGGAGGGAGAATTTTTCATAGCATGTTTGTTCTGTTTTGTTTTAGAACTTTAAATGTATTGTCTATTCAAAAATGCAAATTAAGGAGAAAGTACAGGGGAAACCAAGATGGCGGCATAGGTAAACACCGGAGTTAGCTGCCTCGAGCAACCACTTCAAAAATACAACTAAAAGACGGAACGGACATCGCCCAGAACCACAGGAAGACTGGCTGAGGGAAAATTCTTCAACTAGAAGGAAAGAGAACAGCATACGAGACTCAGAGGAGGCGCAGTGCGGAAAATACAAAGGTGCGGAGGTACGAGTGCAGAGCGGGCTGGTAGCTGAGGGCGTGGTTGTCGTTTTCAATCGGGAGGGAGTCTCAGATTCTGAGCTCCAGTTCTGGGCGAGTCTCTAGGGACCCAGGCTCAAACGGGAGAAGCGGGACTGTCTGGCATCAGTCGAATGCGAGGGCAGGTTTGCAGCGGTTGCTGGGACTCTGAGAGGCAGAGCCTCTGGGGACAGGACTGAGAGCAGCCATAACTGCTCCCTCCACCCGCTCTGTTGATCCCATGCGACCCACCCCGCCCAAGCCCTGCGCAGAGCCATTTGCCAGATAGCCTCAGGCAAAGGCTAGATTAGCACCTCCCTAGAGGACAGAAGTTTTCCCACTGCAGACACGCTGATTCTCACAGCCAGTTGGCCTGGAGGTCAAATCCCCCTAGTATTAACTACAACAATCAAGGCTTAACTACAACAAGACTGCGCACAAAGACCACTAGGGGGTGCACCAAGAAAGCATTAAAAATGCGGAGACAAAGAAACAGGGCAAAACTGTCAATGGAGGATATTGAGTTCAGAACCACACTTTTAAGGTCTCTCAAGAACTGTCTAGAAGCCGCTGAAAAAGTTATTGAGATCTACAAGAAATCTAATGAGACCCTCAATGTTATGATAAAGAACCAACTAGAAATTAAGCATACACGGACTGAAATAACAAATATTATACAGACTCCCAACAGCAGACAAGAGGAGCGCAAGAATCAAGGCAAAGATTTGAAATGCGAAGAAGCAAAAAACACCCAACCAGAAAAGCAAAATGAAAAAAGAATCCGAAAATACGAAGATAGTGTAAGGAGCCTTTGGGATAGCTTCAAGTGTACCAACATCAGAATTATAGGGGTGCCAGAAGATGAGAGAGAGCAAGATATTGAAAACCTATTTGAAGAAATAATGACAGAAAACTTCCCCTACCTGGTGAAAGAAATAGACTTACAAGTCCAGGAAGCCCAGAGAACCCCAAACAAAAGGAATCCAAAGAGGACCACACCAAGACACATCACAATTAAAATGCCAAGAGCAAAAGACCAAGAGAGAATCTTAAAAGCAGCAAGAGAAAGAAACTCAGTTACCTACAAGGGAATACCCATACGACTGTCAGCTGATTTCTCAACAGAAACTTTGCAGGCCAGAAGGGAGTGGCAAGAAATATTCAAAGTGATGAATGCCAAGAACCTACAACCAAGATTACTTTATCCAGCAAAGCTATCATTCAGAATTGAAGGTCAGATAAAGAGCTTCACAGATAAGGAAAAGCTAAAGGAGTTCATCACCACCAAACCAGTATTATATGAAACGCTGAAAGGTATCGTTTAAGAAGAGGAAGAAGAAAAAGGTAAAGATACTAATTATGAACAACAAATATGCATCTATCAACAAGTGAATCTAAGAATCAAGTGAATAAATAATCTGATGAACAGAATGAACTGGTGATTATAATAGAATCAGGGACATAGAAAGGGAATGGACTCACTATTCTTGGGGGGGAAAGGGGTGTGGGAGATGCAGGAAGAGACTGGACAAAAATTGTGCACCTATGGATGAGGACAGTGGGGGGGTAAGGGCAGAGGGTGGGGTGGGAACTGGGTGGAGGGGAGCCATGGGGGGAAAAAAGAGGGACAAATGTAATAATCTGAACAATAAAGATTTAATAAAATAAAATAAAAAGAAGAAAGTACAGGATTAAATTCTCTGCGTGTTCTTTATTGTTGTTAGCTCTTCACACTGTAATAGTCTCTGGTGATGATGCCTACATGTCAATGAAACTGTTATGAATTATCAAAAAAAAAGGAAATGGGATGGAACATCTTTTGTGAGCCTGGGGCTTGAACTGTTCAAAATGAGAGAAACTAAGGAAGCCACTTTCCAACAAGGAAATGGCCTCGGGGCCATCATTCCCCGGGCCCTCTAGGGCCAAGTTGCTCATGCCGGGCTGACGAGAGATGCTGCTGGGAGCTAGGCCCAGAGCACAGCCTCAGCCTCTGCCCCTGGAAGTCGAATCGCAGGGGGAAGCAGCATGTGTCAGAGCTCTCCCTGACAGGTGCCCTTCTTACACAGGCCTCGCCCGCCCTACCTCCCCCACCCCGCACCCTGCCAGCACACTGCTGACCTAGACTTCATTCGTCATGTCAAAACCCACCCACGTGAGGAATGAGGCCAAACCAAGGGATACCGTGTCACTGAGATGCTGCCAAAAGTTGGCATTTCCCCAGCAGTCCTATCTGGGGGCTAGTGCAACGTAGGGTCTGACATTTGAACAAAGACACCAGCTTTGGGGTTCACATGAGTGTTGGCCTTTCAGAGTCCCTGGGGAGGCTGGCAGCTCAGAGCACCCCAGCATCTTCTACAAGAAGAGCCTTCACAGGTGGCTCATGAGCACCCTGAGAAAACGGACCCCAGATTAACTCTGACCAAAGGGGATACCATAGGCTGGGTCCCTGCCCTGCCCACAGGACATCATCCTCATCAATATCATGACCCCCCTTCTCCTATAATGGCCCATCCCCGTGAGCACCAAGACTAGCAGGGCCTGGGAGCTCATGGCCCAGTCTGTGTCTGCCCAGCGTGTTCTCCCATTAGTTGGCATCCACCAAATGACCCTATCGTCAAAGGTGCTGTGCGAGTGTGCACATGTACACACACACACACACACTCATACACACATTCATACACTCACACTCATACATATACTCACACATTCATACACACTCATACACACACATACACTCACATACTCATACACACATACACTCATACACACATACTCATACACACACACTCATACACACACATATACACACTCATACACACACACTCATACACACATACTCATACACACACTTATACACACACTCATGCACACACACACACGCTCATACACAATGGAAGAAGACTCCACATGCTCCTCCTCAGCTATTACTCTGGCCAGTCATCCTGGCCCCAGCCACTCCTGCCAAAGCTTGACCTTGGCCTTAGTCCAACAGTGTTCCCACCAAATTTCTCCATGTCAGAGAGACCACAACTACTCTCAAGACTTCTCTCTGTCCACCACCTTCCCTTACACTCCCCTCTCCCCATTCCCCCTCCTGCCAGCCAGGCCTAAAACTCCTAATGAAGGCTCCTGGCAACTTCCACCAAGGTCTCACCTGCCCCAGTTGGGCAGTGCCCACCTCTTCTCTCCCACCAGGGCTCCCCCATCAGACATGCCCCAGCTCTGCCCCTCCAGGAGGCCTCTCCCTGCCCGCCAGAGTCTAGGAAAGTGGAGCTTTGGCTCCACTGAGGAGGCTCAGAAAGGGTGGCTCAGCTGAGGGCTCCTGTGTGCAAGGCCACTATCTGGTCACTGAGCAGAGCCCAGCACAGAGTAAAGACTCAGCATAGGCCAGCTCAAGTGCATGCCCTGGGGCCCTGGAGGACACAGCACACACTCCACGAAGAGGCAGCCGCACCGGGACCTGCCCGAACCTTCAGGAAGAAGACTTGCTGCGTCCTGCTCTGGCTTCTGAACATCAGCCACGCCCCCTGGGCTGGGAGAGTGTCTTGGTGACCCAGACACTCCAAGTGGAGGACTGTGGCTGGGAAGAGCCACCTCTCCAGGCATTCACCCTGACCATCGTGGCTCCTGCTGCTCTCGCCCCGCCAGCACCTCCCCTTGCTTTCTCCACTAAGAAGGTGGATGACACCTACCCTATCACTTTGCACAGATGCCTAAGGTCTGTCATTTCCTCACGAATACTTCAGACACTCCTCAACATATAAGCATGTATTCATCCATTTAACAAATATCGATAAAGTGTTTACCCTGTACCAGGCAATATTAAAAACAAAACCAGAGGGTACAGTGATGACCAAGGAAGGCCCTCTTTCCAATCTACAAAGGGCAGCCCACTTCAGTCACGTCCTCACACCAACAGATCTATGACTACAACTGTGACTACTGCTAAGTAGAAAAGGTCTCTGGAAATATTTACGTAGGACCGTTTACAATGGGGGGGCAGGCAGGGGAGTCTGAGAGAGGAGGATGAGGGGTCAATAGGGCAAAGAGGGCAGGGGTGGGGAGAGTGTGCCAGGCAAGGAGACGGCTGTATAAAGGCCTGGAGATGAGAGGAGATAAGAGGAAAAGAGCAAGTGAGAGGGGAGACCCCAGGATACTCTAGAGAGGCAAGCAGGGGTCTGGCCAGGCAGCATGGAGGCCCCGCCTCCCAGAGGATCCGAGGCCTTGCTGGGAGAACAGTGGGAGCCACGGGAGGGGGCGAGGGACACAATCCCCCTTCACATTCCTCAGTCCTGGGGCCTGAATCGCTAGTTACTTTGGATGAAGCCATGCTTTCTAATTCCTGCTCCCGAGTCTCCGCTTCAGAGAGACTAGGGGCCAGCAACATGAATTTTGCATCTGTGGGCGTTTGGAGGTGATGCGTGCAGTCAGCCTGTCAGCCACAGGTGATCCACCCACAGGAGAGGTAAACCAGTCCTCATTGACGTGCACAGCGTTACCAGGACAGACACAGTCTGCAACACAAGGCCGCCTCCTCCAGGATGCCTTCCTTCATGTTCCAGCTGCTTTTCCCTCTAACCACTTTCTTCCTGGACCCTTCCCTTACACTCTGCACTATTAGCTACCATGGGCGGGGGGGTGGGGGGTGGGAGGGGAAGGGGTGGCAGGGGAACCACAGTTAATTCATCTGTCTTCTCCACAGGGAATATTTCTGGAAAAAAATGAACAAATTAGTAATACGCGTGACAACCACCTTCACTCCACAGTCTGGTCTGCAAATGTCAGGATCCCTCTGTCTGACCTCATTCATTCATTCCTTATTCCCTCAACCAATCTTAGTGAGCAGGCACTGTGCCAACGCTAGGCATATAGTGATGGGCAAAACCTGGCCCAGCCCTGGTCCCCATGGAGTCATGTCCGGTAGAAGAGGCAACGGTTCATTGGAAAATAATCAGACCAGTAAAGGTAAATGTGTCAACCAACATAAATACTCTGACAAAAAGACTCATGGTTCTCAGGCCAGGGACCAGCTGTTGGGCCTCTGGGTACCGCACACAGTGGGTGCACAAACAAACAGATCATGCACAGAGACAACGACAAAAATGAACACAAGAAAACCACCCCCAGCACGAAGGCAGGCCTGCACCTCCAGGCCTGCAGCGGAAGCTGGTGTAGTGTTCTCATCTGTGCCGCGGAGACGCTGTCTGACTTCACTGGGAATGTGGTCCTGGAGACAGGCTACAGAAACGCCCGGGCCCATTTCATTCCAGGGAGAAAAATCTGAACTCCCAATGTGAACGCTGTGCTTACATATATGGACAGACACAGGCAAAAGTACAAAGGCAAATAGGGGGCGTGGTATCTTTAAATCTTTTTCTTTCTACTCCAAATCAAATAATATGTAATAGACCCAGTGCTGGGCTTAGTCAACCATGGCTGTCAGAATTAACATTCTGGAAGCTGGCTTCGGGGAGCAAGGGGCAGGAAAACCCGTCTCGGGGAGCAAAGAAATGCTGGCTTTAAATTTCAGGTTAAACCAATGTTATTCACAACCCGGCTTTGGAGCTAAAAGCTTTACACAGTCGGGTCTGGTCACGAAAAGGGGGAGGAAGCAAAATAGCCTCAGATCCCCATCTGTCAAAAGAAAGCTGTCTCCTGTGTGTCTTAAAAGATCATAAACCCATTGCATTTTCTTCGGAGCACAGCACATTCCGGGGTTTTGCATTTTTCTTGGAGGGTTCTGGTTTGTTTCTTTAAAAAAATCATCATGTACTTTATGTCTGCAGATGCTCGCTGGGGGGTGAGGGGGTGGAGGCGAATAAAAACAAACAGGAATCTCCATAATCCCTCCGGCATCACGGTCACTGGGATGAAACCCCTGTCGGAGGCCTCAGAGCCCCAGGAAAGGAGGCTGTGGCCACAGGGCCACCATTTCTCCACACAGCCCAGCCGGAGCCGGAGCCGGAGCCGGAGCCGGAGCCGGAGCCAGAGCCTCCTTCATCCTCGCAGTCACTCCTCGGCACGGCAGGGCAGTGGCAGGGCCCAGTGGGAAAAGGGCTGGGAGCCAGTAGACCCTGGTTCTAGCCCCCGCTCTGCCCTTACTTGCTGGGTGAGCCCAAGCAAGTTCCTCTCCCTCTCTGGGTCTCACCATCAATAGGCTAAGGAAGCTGAGTCAGTCATTTCTGTTTTCTCCTCCAAAATCGGCCGAGATTTTGTCTACTAAATAGTACTAATAGGCACTCCCTTATTTTCCCATTTTGGTAGTTGGTGCCGAATTTGTAGGAGATCCTCCCTCCCAATGTTCATTCTACCCTTAAATGATGGCCCAACCCCACCTTTGCTTAATACTTGGTTTAGGAATGGACATGTGAAGAGAGTGGGCTGTTGGGGGGCTTCCGGGAGGGAGTCAGAGACAGGAGGAAACCTCTTTTCTTCACGGGGATACATTTGCCCTTAATCGTTTTGAAGTCGTGGAAATAACTCCCAGGTCCCACCATTATTGCTTTTAGGCACTACAACATCCCGATGCCCTCACCCAGGGTCCAAGGGCCTCTCCAGATCTGGCCTTCAGGTTCCCAGAGTAGCCGACATCAAGCCTGTTTGCAGCTTCTTCCCCCCAGGACTCTGGCACCCACCCTGCCCCCCACCCCCCGACCTGCCTCCCCCACGGCAAAGGAGGAGACAGAGCCAGGTCTTGGCAGGCCACCGGCCACTGCGTCTAGAGCCAGTGTGGTTGGGAAGATTGAACTGGTGTGACCTGGGACATTCCCAGCTTGAGTCAAGGGAGCCAGCGAGCTTGGGGGTGATCTCCTCAGGTGGCAGCAATGGCTTAAAAGCAGGCTATAAGGCAGAGACCAACCAAGCTCAGACCAGGAGAGTCTGCAGCCTTAAGGAATTGTTTCAGCCCTGGTCAGTTGCTCAGTGGTTAGAGCGTCAGCCCACAGACCAAAGGGTCACGGATCCCATTCCTGGTCAAGGGCACATACCTCAGTTGCGGATTTGATCCCCAGCCCCAGTTGGGGTGTGTGCAAGAGGCGACCAATCTATGTGTCTCTCTCAGGTCGATGTTTCTCTCTCTCTCCCTCCTCCCTCCCTTCCACTCTTTCTAAAAATCAATGGGAAAAATATCTTCGGGTGAGGATTAATTAAAAAGAAAGAAAGGAATTGTTTCAGATGCAATAGAAGCTTGCTGAGGGCAACAGTGGCTCTAGAATGTCTCCATAGGAGGGATTAGGCATGACTATGGGTTAGAAAAGGAAGGAAATGGGGTGTTTATTCTGGGGCTATATTAGCAAAACACCCTGCATACCACTGAGAGAACATCCTCTGTCTCTAGCAAAGAATGAAGAGGTACAGCCAGAGATGATGGGGCACGGGTCCCCAAGCGCCCCTGACCTCACTCTGCATGGAGCACTGCTCAGGGCCAGGCACTGAACCAAGTTATTTTTGCATCATTAAATTTCACTGATCCTCAGAACAACTGTGTGCGATATGAATTCTTATCCCATTTTACAGATGAGAAAACTGAGGCTCAGGGAGGTTGAGTAATGGAGCCTCAGCTGGGACTTGTACCTAGGCCTCTTGCCTGAAGATCCAGTGAGCTCTCTCTACTTCCCTTTACTTTCAGGTCAAGTACTAACACCAAAGTCCTGTGTTTCCTCCACTGTAAACAGGGCACCATGGTATGCGGGACACTCCCTGAGGCTTTTGTAAGGATTAAATGAGATCATCCCTGCAAGATGCCTAGCGGGGTACCTGACACCAAGATCGTGTCCAGTGTTCGCTGCTGTCATCATTTTCACCAGGAAAACCCTTCCAAGGCTTCCCCAAGACACAGCCCAAGCCTTCTGGGCCTCCATGATCTGCCCTTCCAGCCAGGGTCACCCTTCCACTCACCCCACAACATCATCCCAGCTGGCTACTCATCATTCCTCAAGTGTCCCTTCACTCCCTGGTCCTCTCAGAATCCCCATTTTATAGCTGAGTAAACTGACAGAGATAATGAGTAACTTGTTCAGGGTCACAGCAAATACATGGCAGAGCATTTGCACACCTCTTAGCATGTTTTAGAGTAAAGCTGTGCGCTGTGATGGACGTACAGCACACTATGGAAGCCTGGGTACCCCAAACTCAAGATAGGCCCAGGTCCACCTCCTCGCTCTGTCTCTCACAAGCCTATGATATTTGAGAAACTTCCTGAACCTCTCTAATCCTCAATTTTTTCACCTATAAAATGGAGCAATAATGATACCTGCAGTTGATGAAAGAATTGAATAAAGATCATGTAACATGCTTAGCATAGTACCTGGCACATAGTAAGTGTTCAATAAACATGAGTTGTTTCTAGCAGTATTATTTCTTTCCTTCCCTGCTAACAGTATGAGCTCCCTGAGAACAGAGCCCATGTCTGACTCACCTCAAGCATGGGAGATGCTAATCGATGGTGTGGACTGAATGAGTGACCTCGAGGGGTTGCAGGTCTGAATGATTCAAAGGAGCTCAGCAGGAGAATGGTCTCTGGCATCATCAGAGAACTGGGCAGAAAACTTTGGGGGGGGGGGTGACCTCTATTATATCAGTGATCCCAGAAGAGGAAACAATTAAGGGTTTATGTTCTACCTACTTCTAAGAAAGATTTGAGGCAGTTCATAAAATTTTAAACAAGAGGATGATAAACTGCCAAAACCCAGTTGAACTCTTAAGTTTCCTGGCAACACACACCAAAAGGAAAACACAGCAAGTCATCTATTGCTCAGAGTCCAACAAGTACAACAAAATGCCATTAATTCTTTCTATTCAAAATAATTCACGGAGCCTCTATTCTTGGCAAGGTGGTGTTTGGATGCTTAGGGTGACCTAGAGAGGGCCAACAACGAGGGGGGCGAAGGGGAGGGTTGGCTGAAGGAGGGACTATCCAAGCTAGACCTGAGATAAGGGGAGGGGACAAGATGCTGAGATGAGGAAACAGGATTCCAGGCACAGACAAGAGTCAGTCAGCAACATTTCCAGGCCCTGTGCTGGGGACCAGGGGGGCAGGGCTAGCAATGTCCCGTGGCAGCCCAGAACCAAAGGCGATGTCCCGGGTGATTTTTATAAATCCCACCCTGAACTGGAACTGCAGACTGAGAAAAATCGAAGAGGCATGGAGGAAAATCCCACTGGAGCGGCCATTATTCCGCCATTCGTTTCACTCAGCCTTCCTTCTTAGAGAAGGAAACGCGGAATTGTAAAACTGCCCAATACGTTCAGGTTCGACCAGCGTGAATCTGATTGTGCTGTGTGTTACCCAGTGAATCGCAGGCTGTCAGGGAGAGAAAGGCCCCAAGGGACCTATGACTACACACTCAGGGATGCGAAGGGATTTGACTGGGTCCAGAAGGCAGGTCTGAGGCAAGGTGGGTCTAGGAAAACACCAGGCCCCCGATTCCTGTTCCAAGCCTCCTGGGTCTGGTCATTCCTGAACAACAAGCACCAAACTCCTGCTGGGTGTCTGGCCCTGCGCTTGGCACCTGAGCTACAGAGGGGCTTACTTTCTAGCCCCTGCCCTCGAGTGGAGGATGTAGACAAGCAAACAATTCCAGCATAGTAAAGTCAGTGCTGGGAGTCTGAGAAGCAGAGACCGCCTGGGAGCCAAATGGGAGTAGCCAACCCTTACCTGTGCTTCCTCTGTGCCAGGCACTATTCTAAGCACCTTATTTATTTAATGCTCACTGCAACCCAGTCAAGCCTACACTTGTCTCCTCCCATTTTGCAGATGAAGAAATTGAGGCACAGAGCGGTTAAGTGACATGCCCAAGGTCACATAGCAAAGAGATGAAGGAGCTGGAATCCAAACCCAAGTACTCTGGCTCCAGAGTCTGCTCCTAACCCTACACTAAACCACTCCACTAAATCCAGACTAGGGTAGGGTGATCGGAAAGGCCCCCTGGAAAAGATGAAGCCCCAGTTTTAAGGATGAGTAGCGAGGAGTTAGCCAAAGAAAGCGACAGAGAAGAGGAAGTGCATTTCAACCAGAAGGAACAGCATATGCAAAGGCCTAGAAGCAGAAGAAAGCGTGGTTGCATGGGAAAGGGCTAAAATTCAGTAGGACTAGAATGCAGGAATGGGGGTAGTGGGAGGGTAGCGACCTGTGAAAGGCTCTTTTCTCTCTCTGGCTGCTCAGCCCCATTTTCCATTACCCAGAGCCTAATGTATACTCTGATGTACAAACGGTGCAGGTGCGTTATTGAAGCTCTCGTGGTGTTGGCATGAAGAGATGGGATTTCTTTATGCTTAAAGGAATGAAGATGACCTCAGAGAACAGGCAGGAAGGAAGGAATACCCTGTGCACTGCCACAGGACAAGTCAGTTCTCTCTAATCCACACTGTCCAAGCCCATTACCTCATATAGTGGGACCTAATTACTCCACCTTACAGAGAGAGAGGCACACTAATTAGGAAGGATGTTAACCACCACAGTGAAAATATTCCAAAGCAAATGAAATATTACTAAGAGCAAAAGGGTGATTTGTTTCTGCGAGTTGTGCTTTTAAATGAGATCAAAGAACGCTAAAGGCTTCATTTTAATTATACCTGGAAGGACTTCTCTCGTATGCATCCCTTTTTCGGCTTTCACACCCACAGCAGTCTGTCTCCCACCCCGGCAACGCAGAAATAAATAAATGAGTGGGTTTTAAAATAATACTTACTCTGATACCTTTGCATTACCCCCACTTGAGTTTTTAAATTACTCTTTATTTTTTTCCAAGGACAATATAACTAAAAAAAAAAAAAGGTTCAGATTTTGAAGTGTATCTATCTGATCATTGCACAAATGTTTTCAGGAGAAATCACTATATTTCTCCAAGATGGGTATGGGTTTTGTCACAGATCAAAGTGAGTGGGAGGAAAAAAAGATAAATCATCAGAGATCCAAAAATACTTTTCATTTGGAGCAGATATCAGGCCATTTCGATGGCGCTGATGGAGTCCCTGTTCTGTCTCCATTACCCTGGGCAGGCTGCCCCAGGCAGGAGCCAGCCACCGAGATTATATTCCCTATAAGATGGTCCCCAATATATATATATATATATATGATCTTCAACCTCTATTGATTGACCAATTTCACAAGCAAAGACTGGTGAAATGAAGCTGAAATGAACATCATGCTTTAACTCATTGAACCTATCAGGCCTGAGTTAATCTCACTGTCCACTGTCTCTGATAGAATTCAATTGATCAATCATGTTTCGGTGATAGTACCATTTCACTGGCTTATTGCTTCTTCATTTCAGAGCTTGACCTGTTAGATATACTCGGACTGGCTCGGCTCCTCTTGGATACACAGAGATCAGCCTCTGCCTGCCAACGTGCGTCATCTCCTGTCCCAGCTGAAAAGAACTGGAGAGGCTTTTGTGTGTATCTGGGGTGTGTTTCTCCACCAAACACACACACACACACACACACACATCAATGGTGGGTTTACGATGGCGTGGAATGAAGCCAGCACAAATTAAGGGGGCTCTCCGTTCTGAATAGAGGCACCAACATCCCATTTTACATAGCTCAACTGACTTGCTTGGGCTCTATACTCAGGGGGGCATATTCTTGAATTATTCTGGCAAGTGTGTGTGCCTAGGACAGGGTAAGGCTCGTGTGAAAATGGTAATGATGACAACAATAAGAACCGCCACTCCCACCGCTCCTCAAGTCCATATTCACACTGACCTTTCACATTCATCAGTCAATCTGATTCTCGTGCAACCTCAGGACCAGGACGTGGGCACTCAATTATCATTTCCATTTAACAAATGAGAAAATGGGCTCAGAGAGGGGGAAGTGACTTGCCCAAGGTCACACAGCAAAATTACCAGGCCAGGTGAGACTCAGAGCCCCGGCATCTCAGCTCCTGAGTGCCTCTGCCTCCGCTGAGCTGACCTCCAGGCAGTTTTAGAATGTCAGAGCCATCCTGCACACACCATTCTGTCTCCGACTACTACATGAAGAAAACATTTTCAAAATTCCATTCAGAAAATGTCAGAGCTTAGGATGAATTCTAAGACCGACTGAGCTTCTTGTTCAGCTTACAAACTGAGGCCCAGAGGACAGTCAACAATTGCCCGAAGTCACCAAGACACTCAGCAGTGCAACCGGGACTCGAACCTGTATCCCAGGCCCAGGACGTTTTCTGCTTTCTCTCAACACCTCCCCTAATTTATGCTAAGCCACTGAGCTCCTATCCACAGGAAGAACTTCAGTCTCCACTGTCAACATGGCCCAACGTGCTGTTATGGTTCCTTCGTGGCATTTAATTTAATTTTCCCAACTGCAAGCCAAGGCGCTGCACTTTGGGAAATCAGGAGCCGGGCTCCTCCTGGCTGTCTGCCTGGGGGAGGTGGCTCTTGCAGCCACAAGGCTGAGCCCAGCGTGCAGGTCTCTGGAGGAAGCCAGGGCAATGACAGTTTGCAAATAAGCCTTGCATCTGCTCAGAGCTGGCTGTCTGCAAACACACTAATGGACTTTCCTCTGCCTGCAGGGAGCCGGCGAGAAGCAATAAATAAAGCAGACGCCTCTGGGAGGAGCCATTGCTGAAGCCAGAGCCCGGCTGAGGTTAGGGGCTTGTTGAGGGCAGGGGGGAGTGGGGGCTTCTGGGCCTCCCACTACAGCATGCTGCCTCCCTTACCCCAGTATTTAAATGACAAAGATTGTAGCACAAAATGACAGCCCACCTTCCAGTTTCCCCAGTCTCCACATCCCAGATCCCCCAGTGGGGCCCTTGTCTGGTCATGTTGATACATTTTTAATTCACTCCTGACGTGGAAGGGATATGGGATGGAAGGGCTCATATGATCCAATCTGGCCACAGGGTAGAGATCCCACTGGAAGGAGAAGAGACAGAGGACCCAGGCTGGATGGAGGTCTAGCCCAGGAGAGAGCTGATGACGGGAATGACTATCAGGTTCGGGAGATGATTAGGAGGGAAAAGTCTGCTGAAGTCGGTGGCTCGCTGGCAGTAGGAGACAGAACACTCCTCTAACGTTCCCTGTTAGACATTCTGGGCCGCCATCCACTGGTGCCTCATCTCCAGGGGACCAGGCCCTACTGCGCTGGGGTACCCTGCCCTGCAAAATCCCCAGGGGACCAGGCCTTACTGCACTGGGGTACCCTGCCCTGCAGTGCCCCCTTCCTGACCTCTCTCCTCCTTCCTTCAAGTCTCTCTGCTCAAATGTCATCTCATCCTTATGACCACCCTCCATAACCCAGCATCCACCCATATACTTCTGCCCCTGCTTCATTCCCAATCTCCTTACCTAGCTTTGTTATCCTCCAGAGCACTTAACCAGCTGTTTATTTTCCTTATTTATTCATTCTCTCTTCCCTCACTAGAATGTCACTCACGAGGGTAGATTTTTGTCTTTCTTGTTCATTGCTGTGTCCCTAGCACCTAGAACAACTCCTGGCACATAGCAGGCACACAATAAATACTTGTGGAACAAGTGGATAAAAGTGGACATTTCACTCAAAGTGCAAAAAACAAGGTACAAAGGAGACAGCCAATCCTTGGTGACCTCCTGCTGGGAAAGAGTGGCCACTCCCGCCCTGGTGGCCTCTGATTCTCCCCTTCTATGCCTGGTTGGGGGCTTTGGAACAGCATTTCCTAGGGAGCCGCCAGGCTTTGCCCACTACTGAGGTCTTAGTGCCTAACATTGAGCCAGAAGCCAGTAAATGAATGAATGACTGCCCAGGGGAGAGATGTCGCCTTGGAAGTATTTAAATGACAAAGATGGTAGCACACAGAGTGGCTCTGTCACTTGCCAGCTGTGGGGTCTTACTCAGCTCGTCTCATCTGTGCCATGAGATCAATAAATCCTGCCAACCTGCAGCCCTGGGTCAGAGCAAGCACGCGGGTGGAGCCCACATGAGGTAGCACTGCCTGCACAGCCAGCGTCTCGTGTCAGCCGGTGAGGACAGGGAGTGAGGATAGGAAAAGAGGAACCATCTGCTTCATTAAAAAGAACAGGTGAGTACAGAGAGGGGCACCAGCTAAGCCTGGTTCAAGCATTCATTCATCTCTTGCTGGTGCTCTGACTCCAAGCCTAGCTCCATAAGAGAACCCAGCCTCAGCCCTCAGGGATGCCTGTTCTCTGTCAGGGACACAAGACAAGGCCTGGAGAGGGAGCTGTGATTCAAGTTTGGAAAAGCACCCTAAGTGAGCCCCCAAAGAGCAGGCCATGGGGGCCCAGAGACAGAGAGAGCCTGTCTGGTGTTGGGGATGGGAGAGGGGACGGGGTCAGGAAAGGCTCTCTGGAGGGAGGAGGTGGTATTTGAGCCAGGACTCGGACTTGGCAGTATTAGGAAGGAGGCAGAGGGTATCCTAGACAGGCTATAAGATGTGGATGGGGCTAGACTCACCAACAGAGGTCCCTGGGAGCTTGGCCCTCATGGACTAGGGTCAGGTAGCTTCCATAGCCCCAGATACAAGTCTGGTCGCGCTCCTCTGTCTATCCAGCACCGGGTCTTGCATACAATAGGTACACAGTGGATGCAGACTTTGCTTTTTAACAGAGTTACAGAACTTCCCAAAGGCAGGGACCCCAGAGAGAAACGCATTTGTTCTCAAAGATCTCAACAAGGGTAGTCAGATCAGAGCCAAGTTTAGAAATCTGTCAGGTATTGTTTTTGGAAAAGGGCTATGGCCTTTTGTGGGTGGTTAGGGATATTACCCGGCCCCACCCCGGGAGCACAGTGAGGGGTCACCCTGCATCCCACACATCCTTGGAATGCCCCACCATACACTCAGGTTGAGCCATGAACCTAACTCTGTTTTACTCATACACACAAACTCCGTGTTTTAATTTACACTGACCTTTCCAACAATACAGTTTCACATAAACTGAGGGAAGATCATTATGCTTTGCTTTGGTTGGAATTTTATCAAAACATGTTCACAATTTCAGAAAATCAGTCTGCTGGTGGCAACACCACCAGAGGCATTTGTATTGCCAAAAACCACAGCTGTCCACATTTGTAGCTGCTGCATTCATGGCAATTGTACGCATAAGTGCAAGCAACTGACTATTTTATTATGTCTTCTGGTGTAGTCATGCCTGAGCCTTTACATAACGAAATACATCATTTTATTACAATTTTACCTCTCTTTCCCCTTTTTGTTACAATTGGGGCATCATGTTGCCTCTTTAAATTATGTCTGTGGGTAGGTTTTATTTTCTCTGAATTTCACTTTAGGATAGCAAATGAAGCACCGCAAAGGATTTGTCTTAGAGCGGAGACATTACGTTGACAGAATTAAAATCACTGTGTATGATTTCCAAAGCCCCTTTAGTTTTGCCAGTTAGGACGATCCCATGGGCCAGACTATCTTCCCAATCTGCCTTCCAGAAAAAGGCTATCGCCTGGAGAGAGCGTTCCCCAGGCCCATTTTGAGAGACAGGAAGACAAGTGCCAAAAATGACTTTCAAATAAATGTGCTTCCTTAAGTGATGCATAGTGAGAGCTTGTTCCTACAGGACAGCACCCGGATTCCCCCTACCCTTTGCAGAAACCTATTTCCCAAAGACAATAATCCAGCTAGGACCGAACCAGGAAGGAACCCACATTCTGTGGAAGCTTCTCCTTCCTGCCTTTTCTCAGACGACTGAATCAAGGTCAAGAGCAAAAGGCGGGGAAGAAAAGAATTCTTGGAAAATCGGTGCTCCTGCTCCCCTGCAAACATACAGAATGAGCTTTGGAGCTCATAGAGCTGGGGGGATGAGACTAAGCCTGGGGTGAGGCAGGAGAGCCGGAAAGGGGGCAGAGGGGATCTCCATGCTACCTCTGCCGCTAGCAGAGTATAGACGTACCTCACTTTGCTGTGCTTCGCTTTTATTGTGTTTCAGACGGAAAAGCCCTCAGCAAGCCCTTATGAAGCTTTTGCCGACTCAAGAAATGTCAGCCATTAGTCAGCACACAGTAGGTGCCTGACACACATTTATCACATGCTTTGCATTGTCATCTCTCAGTGGTGGGTAGGTTCCCTTAGGGCAGAGCCTGTTATATCAGAGTACCTGACATGGTTGGTTCTCAGTCAATATTTGTTGAATGAATGGATGAATGAATGAGAACCTTGAAAACAGAACTGAAAAAGGAAAAGAAAAGGATCTCTGGTGTCTGTAACCAGAGGGAAAGCAAGAGACTGCAAAGAAGAAAGAAGTCCAAAAAAAAAAAGAAATAAGTCCACTCCTTCCACATCTGTACCCTTTGTCAGGCTGGGCGCAGAGGGAGTCACTGGGATGAGTCAGAGGCAGCCCCTGCCTTTGGAACTCGTGCTCTGATGAAGGAAAGTAGAAGGTAGCCACTTGGCTGCCAGCATTCTCGGTGGGAGCAAGGAGGGTTTCCTACGTGAGGTGCCTTGCCAAAAGCATGGGGACACAGACAGGGGGTAGAGATGGAAGGGCAGACGGCACAGGGACAATGCCAGCACATGCAGGGTGGGCTGGAATGCAGCCCTGAATTGGTCAAGCCGTGGCACGCCAAGCGGGGATGCTCTTGTGCCTTTTCCTACTTTCCACCGATGCGAGACAGAAAGTTGGTGTCAGGGCAGCACTCAGCAAGGCCAGACGCCCCCCAACCCTTACCAGGCCTGGGGGCAGAGGAAAGAAGAGTCTGCAGGGACACCCAGGAGGACTGGCCTGTCCAAGTAGCAAGCAGGGAGTTTATGAACCACCATCCCAATTCTGCACTGTGGTTCAAGGGAAGAGCGGTGTGTATCAGCCAACACCTCCGTCCAGGAGGGCCTGGCGGCCGGCCTCTCCCCCGCGGGCTGGGGGCGCACAGCGTCCCTCGGGTTCCTATCCTGGTGGGCCGGCGCCCCGCCGCCAGCGCCCTCGCCTCGGTGCGCATCATCTGCTCGGCTGCCCAGCTCCCGGCTGCCGCCGCCGCGCTCCCTGGGGCCCGGAAAGCTGGCATCCGTTGTTACCATAACAAACTCAATTGTTCTCAGCAGGGCCCCGGCAAATAAAGTCATTCATTACGGGCTGCTCCGGGCCGCCGTGGGCTGCGCGGCAATCAGCGGGCCGCCGGCTGCCCCCTCGCGGGCCGAGACACGCGCCCGGGCCATTACCTGCCGGCGCCGCGGCCGCCACGCTGTGCCCCGCGGCCCAGCCAGCCGCGCCGGCGGGGGGAGCGCCGCCCCGCGATTAGTTTTATCTCGGAACGTCAATTGACTTATACTGATTGGCTTCCTGCCGCCAAATGTCAATTAAATTGCAAATGCTGGGCGGACGCCGGGCGGGAGGGCCGCCTCCTTCCCGAGGGCGCCGCGCGCTCCCTTCTTTTTGCGCCACTTTCCGACGCGGTCGCATTTATTTCTCCTTCCATATCGCGCAGGAAAATCTTGTCCTCCTGGCAGGCGCTTGCCCTCCCTTCCGGGCCAAGGGGGCGCCCGGGAGAGCAGAGCCGAAGAGGAGGGTCGGGCCCCTTGGAGGGGCTTTGTTCGCAAGGCAGGACGGTGGAATCCCTGGAGATTCCTCCCAGGCCTTGGCATATGAGCCCTGGTGCGACTTGAGCAGATCCCTCTCCTCGCTGCTCAGGTCTGGCTTTCTTCACGGGCCCTGAAGGGGGTGGCGGCTGGGGTCCTGTGTCTAGGTGTGTGGAGGGAGCAAGATCTGGCGGAATCACTACCATTCACCGGGCCCTGGCGCTGTCTCCAGTCATCTATGGGCATGGCCTGACCGGCCAGACAAACCTCTTCACCAGATATCGCTGTCCTTCTCTTACAGGCAAGGGACTGGATGGAAGCCCAGGTGAGGGAAACTGCCTCGGATCCCCCAGGCAAGAAGTGGCCCACTGGATTTCAGGCTGCGTAACTAGACTTCAGAAGCCTGTGGCTTCATTATTGTGCCCTGTACTCACAGCGGGGAGGGAGTGGGAAGAAATAAGAAAGGGAAAGGGACAAGGCAACTCACCTAGACCCAGGCACCTGCCACTGCCAGGAACTGTTTTACATTCATTATGAAAGTCTCATAGTGACTGTATGAGCTAAGGATTATGGTCCCCATTTTACAGATGGGAGAACTGACCCTTGGCGAAGTTAAGATCCCAAGGTCACAGGGCAGGCACGTGAAACGAGCTACAAGGACACCTCCATAGAGCTTTACAGTTTCCAAAGCACCGTCCCCGGCATTGCTCCTCGCTGATTTTGTACGAGACTTTGAGGAAGGCTTTCTTTTGCCAATAAGAAATCAAGGCCCAGAATGCATTGCCCAAGAACGCCAGCGTGGGAGTGCAAAGCCATCCCTCAAACCCAGGGTCCTGGGACTCCAAGTCCAGTGCTCTAAGTCCTGCGTCCAAGGCCTTGAGACAAGTATGACTCGGTCATGGGCTCTGCTCTTGCCCCTCCCCATTCTATGGAGAACTAAGAGGGACACAAGTCATAACTGGAGTCAGGCTGAAAATGCTTAGGGTCGGGGAAGAGGGGAGGAAGGGGACTCCCGGGAAAGAAGGCATTTCTGGGGGGACCATCCCTACATCGGGCCCCCAAAGAGATTTTGTTGCTTTTCCTCCACTGTCTCCCATAAACCTTCCCCTTTTTCTGCTTCTGTCTGTCTCCTTAAGGCTATGGAGAGAGGTATGCAGGTTCTTAACTGATAAAATGTGCTAGCATTTAAAAGATACAAACCTGACTGATCCTTCTTTTCAGAAAAGAGATGTTAGCGGAACAAAAGTACCATTCAGAAGTGCTGGATGGCATTTGTGTCTCAGACAGAAAGGAAATGAAGAGAGAGAAGATGGAGGAGGGAGGGGGAACAGCAGGGAGCAGGGAGGAGGGAGGATCGGGAGCTGGAAGGGTTGTCTGGGCTCACTGCATCCACATCAAGGACCCAGAGGCCAGGGACCTGACTGATCACACAGCCAGGTAGTGGCTGGACTGGAACCAGGAACCCAGGCCTCGCCACTCCATGTCCAGCTCGTCCTGCCTCTGCAAGCTGCCCTCATCTATAACTAAATCATTAGCTTCGGAAACATGGAACTAAAATCCTGCTAGTCTCAATTCTGGTGGGTACGTCTTTTTTGTTCTGACCATAGCCTGAATAATCCTCTCACTAGACCTAGCAGTATAAATAAAATTATCATTAAAAAACAGAGAAAGAGAAATTAGAAAGTTCTTAAGACCGCCTTGAGGAATCCGGACTCAGGGTAAAATCTCTGCTCTCTTGGTAGCAATAATAGTAGCTGATATTTTTACAACTGGCCATGTGCCAGTCCTAATCAAAATATTTTAGGGCCTTGGCAGGTTTGCTCAGTGGTTTCAGCGTCGGCCCTCAGACCGAAGGAATAATAAGAATATTCACCGGATACAGCGGTGGTGAGTATTAAAAGGGTAATAATTAAAAATGTATATAGGAAACACTCATTTAGTTCTAGCCATTATAGTTTCTGTTTGGAGCCATGGTCTATATACACCTGGAACATATACTCAGGCAAGGCAGGCAGAACAAGGGCCGCAGGCCCCAGCATGCATATCAGCGTGTGTGTGTGTGTGTGTGTGTGTGTGTGTGTGTGTGTTTAGACCAGGGGAGGGCTCCCTCTCCCTCTAGAACGGTTGTCATGAAATCCTTTCAACGAGGCCAGACGCAGCCAGAGAATAGACTCTGAGGTCAGGCAGGAGGGGGAGAACTTTTTAAAAAATATTTTTATTGCTTTCAGAGAGGAAGGGAGAGGAAGCCAGAGATAGAAACATCAACGATGAGAATCATTGATTGGCTGCCTTCTGCATGCCCCGCACTGGGGATCGAGCCCATACCCAGGCATGTGCCCTGACCGGGAATTGAACTGTGACCTCCTGATCCATAGGTCGATGCTCAGCCACTGAGCCACGCCGCTGGGCAGAGGAGGACATTTGATGTGCCAGGCTCTGGGTTTGACTCAGCAATCTGCACCCACCAGATGGCCTCCAGGCTTCTATAACATTCAGAGTCCTCTTCTGTACATATTTGCTACCATGAGCCAGGCCCTGTGCTGGGCACCAGGTGACAATGGTGACCGCTACAGACACTGTTCTGGCCCCCGCGGGGCTCACAGCCTCACGAGGAAGAGAGACAAGTAACAAATGTGATACTTTTGTCCACAGGTAGGGTCTGTGTTGCTGCAGACCGGGCCGGGGAGCTAACAGAAGAGCATCAGGGAAGCTTTCACCTAGGTCCTAGGAAGTGACGCTTCAGCTGGATCCTGCACTTTGGGCATGTCAGCTGGTAAAAGTGGTGGGATGGGAGGGCAATTTTTCCGGCAGTGGGAACAGCATCAGAATAAAAGGCACCCTTTATTGAGCACGCATCAGGGGTCATCCTGGCCACTTTACATGCATTACCTCATTCCGTCCACATAACAAACCAATCATAGGCACAACGGGTACCCTGGTTTTACGTATGGGGAAACTGAGGCTTGAGGAGATCAAATAACTTGCCCAAAGCCACATGAGCAGACACGGGTGGAGTCAGCACCAGAACCCCAGGTGCCCGGCCCTACGACCCGTGCAAGTAACCCTTAGGCTACAACAAGGAAAGAACAAGTGATACTCAAGGCACGGGAAGAGGTCTGGTGGGACTCAGTGAGCATGAAGAGAGGAGGGTGCGGAGGGATGTGGCTTGTGGGATGGGCAGGGGTCTCACCACGGAAGGCCCTGCAGCCTTGGGGAAAAGTTTGGCTGGCTTCTGAGAACAAGGGGCAGATATGAATGCTCAAAACCCGTCAAGCAAGTCACTGTTTAGAACTGTTTTTCCAGAAGTGCCACTGGGGCGGCTATGTGGAAGGCGAACTGTTTGGTGAAGTCAGGGGCATTGGAGGTGGGGACCCACTGGGAGGCCATAGCAATAGTCCAAATGAGAGGAGACAGTGCTTGGCCGAGGCAGTAGTAGTGGGGATGGAGAAAATGAAGCTCAGAATCTTGGTACCAACGATATTTAGGGCAGAGATGCAGTGCTCTCAAGCAAGCACCTGCCATAAAGCCTTTTTTTGTGTGTGGCCACAGGCAGAGACACAAACTTTCTGAGCTATGAGGATGGCAGAATGCCGGCTTCTGGCTAAGGAAAAATGATAAATAGCAACCCCTCCCTCTCCCACAGCACCAGAAAAGACTTCAAAGCATTTCCCAACCTGCTATTTTATACAAAAGTCTGTAAGGGAGATGTTGCTATAATCCCAACAGATGGGGAAGTGAACTGCCCAAGGTCACACAGCTGAGAGAGGAAGACCCCAAAATGAACTGCAACCCCAGGGCTCTGTCAGCACACCACAATCGTCAGAGCCCAGAAACCCTTAAAGGCATCCGTTCAAGCCTCCACACTTTAACAAGAGGAAAACAAGACCGAGAGGCGTGACTTGCCCAAGGTCACACAGCAAGTCAAGGCTTAGAACAGAACCAAGGGCTTGATTCCCAGGACATCGGCACCACGGAGGTGAGGGAGGACCAGACTGATCGCCATTGTCGATGGTCCCGCCTCCCCCTACCTTGACTAAATGCTGGCGGAGATGTGACTCTGGCACATGGCCAGCCTCTCGGGCCCGCACCGCTACCGAGTTAGAAGCATTCCACAAGTGGCCAGTACACTGCCCTGTTACCCCTCTTGTCCCTAACCCTGAATGGCAACTAAGCTGTCTTGGGTCAATGGTGCCACCTGGTGGCTGGTGCTGGGAATTGTCTGACCCCTTTGTCACTTCTCATCCTCTCCTGCAGTCTCTCTAAGCTAGTCTCGCTTCTCTAGCCACGCCTTTCTCTCTGTTTCCTCTCCTAGCTCAGTTCATTTCACTACAAGCAACCCCCTTCTCACACATATCTTCTCTAGCACCTTTTATTCTCCCTCTCTCAATGCTTCTCAAATTACCTTAAGACATTCTCTTTTTCTCCCTCACCTCCATTGTAGTCCATTAGACCCAGGAAGGACTAATGCAAATGATAAACTTGTACCAAGGAAAATGAAAACTGGACATTTCAAAGTGAAATCACACACACACACACACACACACACACACACACACACACACACACGAGTGACCAGCCACCGGCATTCCAGAAAAAAACAGAAGCCCCTATGGAATCAGAACAGAAATCTCTCCTTTCCCAACTGCCTTTCAGACCTGCTTTTCCTCAAATGCCAGGAGTCGAGATAAATACCAAACCCACTTCTTTATTTCATTTTATTTTGTTTCATTCCTAATCAGTATCATTTGCTGTTTCCCTCCCCACCCCCCAACCACCACCAAAATGAAGGCCAGGGTGGGGTCTCAGGGTCTGCAGACTAATGCAGAGCTAAGCTGAGAAGGGGGGACATGGTTGGGTCCCAAACGCCCACTCCCCAGGCTCCGAGGGAGCACTAGGTGCTGCTGCTGGCCCCCGAAGGAAGCCCACTGGAGGGAGATCAAACCTCAAACCCTACAGATGATCCACTGGAACTGAAAGGAACCGCAGTAGCTGTGCCTTTCTTGTGTAAGAACCAGCTTGGAAGAGGATTAAGAAGCACTGCAGCCCTAGCCAGGCAGCTCAGTTGGTTAGAGCATCGTCCCAGTACACTAAGGTTGTGGGTTCCATCCCGGGTGAGGGCACATGAATCAACCAATGAATGCATAAACGGAACAGAAAATCAGTGTTTCTCTTTCTCCCTTCCTCTCTCTAAAATCAATAAAAACAAAGAAACAAAAAAAATTGCCATTGTTTAACAGAAGAAGAGGAGGGGGGAGGAAGAGGGAAAGAAGAAGGAGTGGGAGGAGGGGGGAAGGGGAGGAGGGGGAGGAGGAGGGGGAGAAATGAAGAAGCACTGCATACCCCAATCTGCTAGAAGATAAGCCAGTGTGTTTTGTTACTCCCCACCCCACCCCCGCCCCAGCTCAAAGACCTGTCATGGCTCTCACTGCCTTCAGGAGCTAAGAACAGGACACAATGATAATACCTTTTAAAAAACTAAAACCATTTAGCTTCTGTTCCTACCAGAGTTTGCAAGCAGCCTGAAGCAGAGATTCTCAAGGTCTAATCCAGGATCCCCTATGGGGGTCCCCAAGAGCCTTTTAAGGGGTCTGTGAGGGCAAAACTATCTTCATTGTAACACCAAGATGGATTTCTTCACTCTCACTCTCTCATAAGTAACAGTGGAGTTTCCCAGAGGCTCCAGGGTGCGTGATGTCACAACACATCAGATGCAGAAGACATGAAAACCCAGCTGTCTTCTGTTAAATCAGACACTAAGGAGATTTGCAAAATCCTAAAGCAATCCCACCCAAAGTGTTTTTGGTTTTGAAAATAGAGTTCTCTCTTATTTCAAAAATATTACTTATGTTTCTTGTTTATTACTGTTATTTTTAATAAGTTAATACATAAAGGTTTAAATTTTGTCCATTTTAATTAACCCACATATACTAAAAACGTTCTTGCACGGGTTTTTTTAAAATCATTTTTAATAGTTTTAATGGGTTCCCATACAAAAAGTTTGAGAACCACTGACCTAAAATAAAGCCAAAGGACTTGACATGGGACCAGGAGAAGCTCAGAATCTTGGTACCAAAAAGAGCCTTAGGAGTTTATTAATCCTGCATTATAGGTGCGAAGACCAAGGCCCAGCAAGAGGAAGGGTTTCCCTATGGTCACTAGCAAGTCAGCCACAGAATCGGGGTGGAACCCAGAGCCCCTGGCGCCCCCTCCCAGGCTCCTTCCCCTGCCTCACAAGTCTCTAGTAACTTGGGGCGCTGCCTGAGTCCCTGAACCACACGCTCTGCGGCCAGCCGAGGGCTAATCCATATTCCAAAGCCAGAGAGAAAGGACTGGGGGACCCTCTGCCTCACAAGGCAGCAGGGCATACGGGTGTGAAGAAAGCCACTCTGTTCCAGGGGCTGGCTCAGGGCGAGGAGACTCTACACCAGCGGTTCTCAACCTGTGGGTCGCGACCCCTTTGGGGGTCAAACTAAATACATCCTGCATATCAGATATTTACATTACAATTCATAACAGTAGCAAAATTACATTTATGAAGTAGCAACGAAAATAATTTTATGGTTGGGGGTCACCACAACATGAGGAACTGCATTAAAGGGTCGCGGCATCAGGAAGGTTGAGAACCACTGCTCTACACCCTCTGACCCCTCAACTCTTGTTCTGGGCCCAGAACCCACTCTCTGAGCTGAGATCCTCACACTGTGTCCTCTCCCCCCCCCCCCCGGCGTCCCCCCCCCCCACTGGCCCTTCGCACCCCCCGGGGCTCTCCAGACACCAGTGCACAGTCCCATGGGAAAAGGGGTCTGTGGGGGGAGGGGAGGAGGGGCCCTGGGCAAAGCAGGTGGGCAAAGGGTGGGGGTTGGGGTGGAGAGGGTGTTCAGTGGCTTTGGCTCTCATGAAGGCTCCCACTCAGTGAATCAAAGTGAAACTCAGAGACCCAGGGGCTGGGAGGAACCGAAACCTGACCCACCACCCAAGGGACAGGCCCTTGGCACTAGGGAGAGGCCCAAGGAGCCCCTCTGACTGACCACCTGGCCTCAGTCCCCTGCTTTACCAAGGAAGCCTCTGAAACCTGTCTGCCTGGGGCTCAGCTAAGGGGCCAGTGACTGCAAGGCTGGAAGGAGTGGCCAGCCGGGCATGGAGATGGAAAGCCGGTCCTTATCATCTGTCACCAACCACCGCTGGCCCTCCCTGGGCAAGCCTGCGCCCACTGTGCCTGGACTAGTCTGGAGGGTGTGGACTGAATGACCTCAAGCTCACTGTTCTTCTGGGCTGTCAAGAGGGGTGCCTCCTTCTCCCTGCCCTACTGCCTCTCCTACCACCCACCACTCCTTCTCCCTGCCCTACTGCCTCTCCCACTCCACCCACCACTCCTTCTCCCTGCCCTACTGCCTCTCCCACTCATCCCACCACTCCTTCTCCCTGCCCTACTGCCTCTCCCACTCATCCCACCACTCCTTCTCCCTGCCCTACTGCCTCTCCCACTCCACCCACCACTCCTTCTCCCTGCCCTACTGCCTCTCCCACTCATCCCACCACTCCTTCTCCCTGCCCTACTGCCTCTCCTACCACCCACCACTCCTTCTCCCTGCCCTACTGCCTTTCCCACTCCACCCACCACTCCTTCTCCCTGCCCTACTGCCTCTCCCACTCCACCCACCACTCCTTCTCCCTGTACTACTGCCTCTCCCACTCCACCCACCACTCCTTCTCCCTATCCTACTGCCTCTCCCACTCCACCCACCACTCCTTCTCCCTGCCCTACTGCCTCTCCCACTCCACCCATCACTCCTTCTCCCTGCCCTACTGCCTCTCCTACTCCACCCACCTCTGGCCTGAGAGCTGGACTGCCCTCTTCCCTGACCACACACACACACACACACACACACACACACACACAGCTTCATCAGGTCAGGGCCCTGCCTCCATAGGCTTCAGCTGCCACAGGCTGGACTCAATGAAACATGTTCTGCGTCCACACTAGGACTCGGAAACTCAAAGGCGTCTGGGAGAGCAACACAGAGCACCAGTGTTGTGGGCAGGGTGAGTAGGGAGCAGTCTGAAGAACAGCCCAGTGGCCCCAGAAGATTGTGGCCACATAAGGAGGCCCACCAAGTGTTGCCAGATCTGAAGGGCTTTTGCCCAAGAAAAGCCAGGCATCTCTATGTGAAACCTTCTGGTTTTTAAATGCTGGTAACTAAGTCAAGTCATTTTAAACACAGGGCAAGCCAAGTAAAGCATGACTGCCAGGCTGCAACGGCCACCTGGGCTCCAAGCGATGCCCTCCCGGCAAGCAGCTAGGTCCTGGTCCTTGTACCTGCATGAGGTCCATGGACCTGCAGGGCCAGCCTGGGGGCACACCCGGGGGACACCTCATGGAGCTGCCCAGAGACAGGAAAGCTCAGAGACCTCACAGGGACAGGACGCACAGACGGGCTGAGGAGGAGGAATGGGAGGGAGGTGGGGTGGGAAGGTCAGGACTCTTTGTCAAGAGTTGAAGTTAACCCTGGGGGATTCGTGGGTCGGCTGCCACCCTCCCCCCAGGGTCTGGTCATGGTGGGGTCAGGCTAAGGGTCCCTGGAAGCTTTCAACAAGGGACACAAGATGGACTTAGGAGAATGGAAGAAACGAGGGGAGAGAAAAAAGTGAGATCTGTCACACCAAATGCAGCAGGAGACCAAGGATGTTCTGAGCAGTCCATTGTCGCCCTCTGGTTTTTCTGGGTTTTTACTAGGGGACCAGGTTACTACCCCTTTCTCTTCACCAAGCCTGTTTTCCCACCTGGATAATGACTGGGTGACATGTCCTGGGTGCTCTCCAAGGCTCTTCTGGCTCTGACAGGGGAGTGTAGAGGTCCAAGCTGGTGACCTCGACTCCCAGATGCCCAGCCCTCCCAGGCCAGGCGCTCTGCCTTCTGCCCTCCACCCTGGAGGCCTCCCCCACCCGGTGTCCCCAGGGCCATCTTCATAGGAAACTGGGCTTTATCCTTTCATTCTTCCATCGAGGGGGCTGGGAAACCAAGAAAGCCAGAGTGGCCCTTCGTTTTGCGGCTGACACCTGGGGGCACTGTTGTTCAGTCTTGATGCCCACAGCAGGAGACTGTTACAAACAGGAAGTCGGGGGTGGGCAGATCAGCTAGTTTCAGCTGGCAAATAGAACTCTGGTGGGAGCCTGCTTGCCCTCAGCCTGGGGCTGGCCTCACAGCCTGGAGCCCCAGTCTCCTTCCGTGGCCATTTATGACCACCTGCCACCGGGCCCTGGGGCTAAACCCTCCGGGGTGTGGCTTTCTGTTATCCTCACAGGAACCTGTAAAACTGGTGCCACCCCTGTTTTCCAAAAGACAAAAGGGAGGCTCAGGGAGATTAACATGCGAAAGGTTTCATCACAGACAGTCCTCCAACCATTTCATCCCTGGCCTGTGAGCCCTTGTCCTGGTCTCAATACCTCAACACCTTGCTTTGGGCTCTCCAGAAAGCAGAGGTCTGTGGAAATCTGGTGCCACACAGGCTGCTTACAGTTCCTGACTCGGGTGGCAGGAGGGAAAGACAAGCAGGCAGAGCCCCTTCCAGGCAGAGGGCAGTTAGGAAGCACATGCTGCCCAGGATGCACCTGCCCTCAGAAGTCAGAGTCCCGCCCAGCATTCTCCCCCGGTGCTCCTGCCCCTGCTCACACTCCAATGATGGGAGCTTTCCCACACCCGCTTCCCTCTGGGAAACAGAAAGTCTGTGCACCGTCTGCTCCAGCCTTCTGCCTTCTGCCCAGAGCCCAGAGCCCAGAGCCCAGAGCAGCAGACAAGGTCTGAGTGTCCAGCAAATAAAGAGGGTCCTAAGAGAGGGAGGCCAGGGCCTGACCACAGTCAAGAGGACCCTGGACCCTGACTGGTCTGTGAGCTTCTGAAACTACTTCCCTCCCCACGATGGCTCCATGGAGGTCTGCAGGGCAGGGCTGAGGTGGGGCTCCCAGCCTGGAAGAAGGGAGGTGGTAAGAGAGAGCAAGAGTGAATACAAAAAGACAGAGATAGTGAACGTGTGTGTGTGTGTGTGTGTGTGTGTGTGAGAGAGAGAGAGAGAGAGAGAGAGAGAGAGAGAGAGAGAGAGAGAGAGAAACACTAGACCAGGATACAGAAGCAGACACAGAGGAAGTCCCAATACACAAGACATAAACAGAGGCAGATAACGCGGGATGAGGTGCATCCCCAAACAAAAGACATGAGAAGACAGACACCTCCATAAAGAGGGATGAACGGTCATGACAGGAGCCCCTGCCAAATGCCCCCAAACCTCCCCATGAGGGTCTACAGGGCTCGGCATCGCTTGTAAAGAACAGGCCACTCTGGGTTTGGCCGCCCTTCCTGTGCCTCGTCAGGCAGAGGGCAGCCAGGGCCCGGAAGGCGGGAAATGCCACCTGCCACGCACCCTCCGCCGCCGAACAAGAAGCTCCTGGTCCCGGGGCCCAAGCTGCCGCTGCATCGGCGGCTTTCTGAGCTAGTGAAAGGGATTCGCACTCCGCTGACCTCGGTGTGTCCGGGGCCTTTCAAACTCTGGGGAGATGAGGGGAGGGGAGGTCGAGGGGACCTGAATGGGGGCCCTGGAGACAGGCAGAAGGAGGCCCCACCAGAGATCAAAGGCCCAGGAAGAAACAGAGGGTCTGGGGCTGCCCTTTCACCCATGGCTGCTCTGCCAAGTCCAGCCCCAGCACCTCCTCCTCTGGCCTTCCGGGGAGGGAGGCACGGCCTCGGCTCTGGCCCCTAGCCCAGCTGGACTCCTGAGGCCCACCCCACAGCCCTCTCCACGAAAGCCCTAGTTCAGCCCAACTAAGAGACTGAAGCTATTCTTGCACGGAGCCATTCTCTGCCTCCCTGTAGCTGCCTTTAACCCTCTGCGGACATGTGACTGGTCCCCTGCACCAAGGAGCATCTACGATGTGTCACACACTGTAGTCAAGCCATGTTGTCCAATACAGTAGCCACATGTGGCTAGTGCAACTGGGAAACTAAATTTCTAGTTTTATTGTATTTTAATTAATTTAAATTTAACAACAGAAGCAGTGGAAAGTATTATTTTCTCTGTAAAGTGCCACTTCCTCTAAAAAGCGTTTCCAGATCCTTTTGGTCAAAATTGGCCCCTCCCCGCCTTGCTCTCCTGGTGTCATCTTCCCTCCCCCACGCCCCCCGCCCCCCATCGCACATTACCTCACACACTGAAGGGACTTTGGGTTTGCCAGTCTTTTGCACCAGCCTGCGAGCTCTGGAGCGCAGGCCCTCTGTGACTGGACTCTATTACCATCCACCCATGCCCTGCAGCCTGGGCAGAAGAGTGCCACCAGGAAATGCCCACAGGGCAACACCCAAGTCCAAGTTGGAGATGCCTGCAAACCAGAGCTGAACAAGAGACTCCACCTTGCGGGGCCCCAGTCACCTCCTCTGAGAAATGGGGGTGGGACACTCAGTAGTCTTCCTCTTGCTCCCTAATGCTTCTTTTGCCCCAGGGCCCTTCCCCCAGGCTGCTGAGGTCTCCTGAGAAAAATGGTGCCATGGTCTGCTGTCCCAGCGGGCCAGCCCTCCAATGCACCTGGCAATTCCCCCCTGTGCTTCCCCGTGGCTGGTTCTTACTTTCTCACCACACTCTGACCATGCGCTTCTGCTGGAAACTCCTCCTCACACCCTCCCCAGGCTGCTCCACCCCCAAACCGCCTCTCTGCAGCGGGAGGCGGGTAGCAGGTGGCCAGACAATACCTGGGGCTGAGGCCTCAGGGGCTCTCCAGCTCCTCCTGACCCCCTAGGCCCTAGGGCATGCCAGCCTGTGTGGCTTTGCCAACTTCAAGGAACTCCCTGGGCCTCAGGTTCCTCCTCTATAAAATGTGGCTGAAAATCTCCGCTTCTTCGACTCTCCGAGATCAATGCAAGGATCCAGGAGATGCAGAGCGAGTTGGAGAAAGAGCCGTGGGGAGCACGAGGCAGTGCTCCTTCCAGACAGTGCTCCTTCCAGACAGCTTGCTGATGTGAGCAAGGGCACTTCTGCCCCACCTCTCTGCTCAGCCATAACACTTTCCCTGATGCAGGGCAGGGGTAGGGGGCCTGTTTGCTGGTTGGCCTTCCTATAAGCTTCCAAGACCATCATATCACTCTCCCTCAGCCCCCAGAGCACTGACTGAATCACCTCCCAAGTCTTCCTGGGCATCAGGGCTCAATCATAAATTTCAAAACTGGGAGGAGCTCAAAGATCATCCAATCCTGCACCTGGTTCCTCATACTATTGTACAGCAGCCCAGTGAGTGGCCACCTAGGCTCTACTTACTTAGTTCTAGTGACAAGAAACTCACTACCTCCTAAGGCAGCCCCTTCTTGCCCTAGACCAGCGGTTCTCAACCTGTGGGTCGCGACCCCTTTGGTGGTCGAACGACCCTTTCCCAGGGGTCGCCTAAGACCATCCTGCATGTCAGATATTTACATTATGATTCATAACAGTAGCAACATTACAGTTATGAAGTAGCAACGAAAATAATTTTATGGTTGGGTCACAACATGAGGAACTGTATTTAAAGGGCCAGAAGGTTGAGAACCACTGCCCTAGACCATTCTCATATTTACAACGTTCTTTTTTATACTGAGCTGAAATCTCTGCATCTGCCACATGCTAGCCTTTGAGCCACACAGCAATGTCTCATTGCTCTTGCCTTCCATGTCAGCCCTCCAAATGTTGAAGGAAACAGTCCAATTCAGCTCATTCTTCTCTTCTCTGTGCCAAAACATCCCTAGAGCTTTGAGACGTTCTCCGGATCCCCCTCCATCCAGGTTCCACCCCTCTGGACATCCTAATTTGTCTATATCCCCATTAACGGCCAATACCCCAAATGGTCACAGTCCTTAAGAATGATGTGACCAGCACAGAGCAGTCTACACTAACAGCACCCAAAGGCCGGCCATTCTACACCCTTTAAAGCAGTTTTCAAGGCTAAGCAGTGACCTCTGATCAGAGACTAGAATCCAGTACAACTCTCCACACACACAATAAGGCAATACCCCCAAATCAGGAACTGTCTGATGGTAAACATCAAACTAGATTTGTTTCTTCCTCCAAAAATCTCTGCCTGGCTCCCTCAGCCTCTGAGGGAGCTGCACCCAGCTGGTCCATCCACCGCGATCAAACACAGACCGGCCCCAGCTTGGGCACATTTTATCTGAGTCCAGGTGACAATAGGAGAAAAGATGACACCTTCGACCCCCTAAACCAACAGAGATGGTAGGCCCAGTGCCTCCTGCATAACACAGCACAGCCACCCACTGAGTTAAAGACATCCACCCACTGAGTTAAAGACACCGGCTCTGAGTGCCAGGGGCAGGAAAGAGGGAAGGCAGGTTCCCAAAGCCGTGAACCATCCCCAGGCACCCCCGCCGCTCCAAACAGCAGCCACAGACTCAGCTCCTGTGATGCCTGGAACACGCAGACCACAGGCCAATCCACTGCCGGGCCGACTCAATTTTCTAGTTACAGATCTTAAGTACTTAGGCATGTGCTCGCCAGAACATACACCCCTTACAGGGAGCTGCGAACGGGAATTGTGCCGAGGAACAGAATAATTGAATCAAGATCTCTGTCGCGCTGCTCCGAGGGACCTAGACCAAGGCCCGCTTTTGTTTTCTTTTCCTTTCCTGACGAAGGTTTTACAGGCTCCCAGAGGGTCGCTCTTCCTCTCAAACCCGTTATGTCAGCGGCGCTGGCAGCCCATCCAGGGAAAAGGGGAGCCGGGGTAAGCTGGGCCAGTGTGCAGGACGGGGCAGCTCTAGAAGCCCAGCTGGTAGCACTGAGGGGCTGAGACAAACCAGTGGGAAGATTGTCTCTTTGTATCCCCAGGAGGCCCCTGCACTCCTTCCTCCCAGGCCCTGGGCAGAGATGAGATGATTATTAACTTCCTCAGTCCCCACCATCACCACCCTGGAGAGAGGTGTGCACAGCCTACCCCTGACCCCTATGGGTGCCCCTCTCACTGCAGGACACCCAGCCCCTCCCTCTCCTCCAGGCTCCCTCACAAAGGGGACACCCGCCGTGTCGCCCTCATACCCTCCACACCCTGCTTCATATGTGGACATGCAAGGTCTTCCCAGAGGCTCAAAGCTCAGCTCACAGGGCTCTGCCAAACACAGCTTCCTCCACTCAAAGGGTAAAGATGGGGGGAGGCCAGCGAGAAATCCACAGCCCCAGGCAGCCCCGCCTGCCCCTCCCCAGGTCTCCATGTCCAGGGAAGGGCCTGGGCCTGGGTGGGGGGACTCGGGTGCTCTACAGGTAAGGGGGTGCTCAGCGGGCATCTGTGCTTCCACCTCGGACTGAGTGCCCTGGAGCAGATCCCACCGGGCCCATCCCAGACAGGGCTGTGCCCGCATCTCTTACCTTCATCTCTCTTACGCTTGTTGGTGTCGGCGCTGGGGGACGTGATGCCCAGGATGCCGCTGATGGAGTACGAAGAGCCCGCGGAGTCCGTGCTCACCGAGGACACCTGCGTCACGGAGCCCGTGGACACTGTGCAGAGGGAGAGGGCGGTCAGGGCCCGGCAGGAGAGGGAGCAGAGGCAGAGGGCGCAAACAAGGGCACTCAACCTACAGGGGGCTGAATGTGACTGCCCTGCAAGCATGAGGAAGTGCAGGGACAGGGAAGAGGGTGTGTGCCGGAGCGGTGGCCACACCTGGGTGAGGAGGGCGCCCCTCGGGCCATCAGCCCAGGTTCTCTGCTGCTGGGAAGGATGACAGGGGAGGAGGGCAGTGAAGAGGACTGACAGTGTAGAGAGGAACAAGGGGCAGCGTAAGAAGGGCACTCGCTCAAATGCCAGCCTGTCCAAGGATACAGGAAGCCGGGAGATGGAGAAGAGAAAGAGGGGAGCGGGGGCCTACCACCAGCCAGTGGGCAAAAGACCTAGACTCACTCATTAGGCAGGTTCGCTCCCTGTTTACATACCCACCCATCCATGCGGACCAAATTCCTGCCCCCTCACACACATAGCCAACAAAATCCCAAATGGCAGGCTATCCCTTCTTTTTACAGTTCCTCACTGTCTTTTCTCCTCCCATAGATTTTAATATGAACCACATAATACTGATATAGTAATATATGTAACATATAGTTATACTGATATATATATAATAACAATAACTAACATGTTCTGATAACTTACTCTTATGCCGGGCATTGTCTCATTTAATCCTGCAAACAATCTTATAATCGAGCTCATGTTATTATCCCACTGAAAAGGTAAAGGAATGAACGAAGGCTCAGAGAAAGTAAGTGACTTGCCCAAGGTCCCAGAGCTAATAAGAGGCAGAGCGGTGACTGGAACCCAGAAACAAGTCATAACCCCCATAGCAGTGGTTCTCAACCTTCCTAATGCCGTGACCCTTTAATACAGTTCCTCATGTTGTGGTGACCCCCAATTTCATTGTTACAAATTGAACATAATTAAAACATAGTGATTAATCACCAAAACAATATGTAACTATATATGTGTTTTCCGATGGTCTTAGGCGACCCCTGTGAAAGGGTCGTTTGACCCCCAAGGGGGTCACGACCCACAGGTTGAGAACCACTGCCCTATAGTAATCTGTTCTTCACTAATTAGTAATGAAAACCAGTAAGAGGCTTCACACAATGCATTGCTTCTCATTTGATGCCTGCTATTCTTTATCCCCATTTATCACATGAAGAAACTGAGGCTTCACAAAGGTGAAGTGACTGGCTCCCAGCCAGCCAGTGAGCAGTAGCGCCAGGGCTCAGCCATGGGTCTACTGCCGGGAAGTCTACACTTCCCCTGCCCAGAAATGTAGGCAGAAGCCCGTGACTTGTGACTGAAACCAGATCTCTGAGTTCTTAAGGATAAGAATGGGGGAGGGGAGGTTTTTGTGCAAGGTTCACATTAACTCCTGGCCTCCGAGTCCGAGTCCGAGGGAGAGGCCCGCCAGTCAGTGGTCAGGGTCCCCCCCCTCAAGCTGTACAGCCGAATTTCCACTTCTGGGCCGTGGGAATTCTTTCTTGGTTCATTAAAACCTACAAACCAATCTCAGACACATTTCCTTGGGCTATAACTAGCTGGAGGCAGGTAGAGCCGCCTTTGGCTGGGCGGCGTAGGAAATGCCTAGAAATGGCAGTGATTGCGTGAGAAGCTGTTTGTTGCTTTCCTTGGAGCAGGGCCAGCCCTTGCTCCTACAGACCTAGAGGGAACGGTGCCTTTCTTCTCGCTTGAGTTTGATTTTAGCTCTTCCTTAGGAGACACAGAAGTAGAAATCGTTAACTTCTCTTTTCTTTCAACAGAACAAGCTACTCAAAATAGATTTATGCAAATCTCACAACCTTTTCTGTATTAAGGTGCAAAGAACAGAGGAAGAAGGAAGATCACAAGTCATCAGTACTTTAAACAACAACAACCCACAGATAACCAAGGGCTCACCAGGTTGCTAACAGAGGCAATGAGATTAGTTCTGATGTTTTGTGATTTACACTAAACTCAAAAGGCCTAAGTTCCAATTCTTGCTCCAGCACTTACTGGCATTGGGACCTTCGGCTAGTTATTTATTTAATCTCTCTAAGCCTCCCTTCCCTCACCCCTCATTAAGCTTGTAAACTCTAAGGGGCTGCACGCATGTAAAATAATGGTTTTTCTTAAAAATTTCAGACACAAAACAAAGCATTCTGCTACCTACAAGTAGAAGTATTCCTCTAACACAGCTGAAAGAGTCTTACCAGTTACTCTCGGTGTGATAGTCATTGCTAATGACCTGAAATAATTAAACAGCCGCCCAAGGGAAATCTCAGCCACACGTTTCCCCGCGAGCCTTCTTCAACCCTCTAGGCCCCAGCTCAACGGCACCCTGAGCTTTCTTCTTCAGCTTCATCTCGGTGTTCTGCCAACTCCTCTTTGTTACACTGCCCCCCTCGGCTGAGGAGCCCTTGTGCGTGGGAAGTTTGTCCTGCCTCCGAATTAAAACACGAGCCTCCAACGCCAAGGTCTGCACGGCAGAGGCTTAGCAAACACTTTTTGAATTGATTATTAAATGAAGAATGATTTCATAGCAGGGAAGAGTTCTGCCTTAGCATTACCCAAAGAGGCAACCATGAAGGATCAGAGACCTCAGAGAGCACCTGGGTTGTGCCCCTACGTTCACAGATGGGGAAACTGAGGCTCCGAACGGTGAAGGGACTTTACACAGTTTACTAGGGGAGTCCACGACAGAGCTGAAACTATAAGCCAGGTCTCTGCCTGCCCCCCCATCACCACAGGGAGTTCAAGTTTTCCATTGAAGGAACGAAAAGGTGTGGAAACAGTACAGAATCTGAGGCATGATTACGTGGAGTTGACGAGGACTGTGGCAACCAGAACTGTCAGAATGGTTGCCTACTTTCTTACAGTAGAATAACCTTCCCCCAGCGGACCAGGGGGTCTCCTTTATCCCAAGAGGAGAAAGAATATGCCTTAAGCAGACGCATGCCATTTCTTCTCACAGTCCTTGCAGAGAAGGGAAGGGCAAGGGGGACTTCTGAACTCTTGAGTGTAGCTGACCCTTGAGCAGCACAGATTTGAAGTGTGCAGGTCGCCTGAAACGTGGACTTTTTTTTTTTTCTTCCATTAAATATACAGACGGGCCTCTGCATCCCTTAGTTTCCCATCCGCAGATTCTACCAAGTAACCTCAGATCGAAAATACTGCCTTTGATCCGCAGTTGGGAGTTTGCGGGTGCAGAGGGCCTCCTATATGCACTGTTCTGTGCCATTGTGTATAAGGGGCATGAGTATCACAGACTTTGGTATCCGTGGAGGGTCCTGGAATCAATCCACTGCAGATACAGAGGGACAGCGAAGTTTGCCGGGAGGCGGGGCGGGGGTGGGGGGGCAGGCCAAAGTTACACTCAGATGTTTGACTGTGTGTGGGGGGGGGAGAAGGGGTGCCTCCTCCAACCCTCACGTTGTTCAAAGGTCAACTGGTAGGAAAGATGACTCTCCTTCTTACAAGTCATGACTCCCTCTCCGACTTCACCCGTGAGTGTCAAACTCCACCGGCAGCCCCTGGCAGCTCAGAGTGCATGAGATCGAAGCAAGGGGGAGAGAGAGAAAGTTTGAGAAGTTTTGCCACATCTTCACTCAAGACTGCAAGTGCACAAAGAATTGTAGAAGGGCTGGGTGATAGAGGGAAAAAACACATTCAAAACTACTTACTGACTAATGATGCAGAAAATGTTATGAATAAGTACCCCTTTCTTGATTTATTACTTTAATTATCTGACATTCTATAGACCCCCATTAGTGGATTTTTTTTTTTTTTTGGCTTAGATTTCAATTTTCTGTCTCATGCTGAAAGCTATTTATCATAATAATCAGTAAAATTCAAAACCTTTTAGCAGTATTTATAAAATTCATTTACCGGGTTCAGCCCTTGGAGAATGACAAAGAAAGCGCATTAGTACGTGTGCTGAAGTGTTTTATGCAGAATTATCTGTCCATAAGAATGATTAAAAGTTCTTTAGAATATTTGGAGCCCATTCGATTTTTAAAATTTTTATTTTGAAGCTCTTACCAATGCTGTGGCTGGAAGCTGGGACCGGCTGGTTGGGTGGCTGCTGTACTTTTGTCCGGATGATCCTGTGGGCAGTGGGAAAAAATGAATGGCTGTTTACCAGCTTAGAAAAAGAGATCTCAACTAGCTATGAATCGACAACCAGAAAACCCACATAACGCTGGGGCACAGGTCAAGCTGGGGCAGAGGGGAGGGGAGATTATGAAGCCAGGTCAGGAGTTCAGGGCTTGGAAAAATGATGGACGAGTCCCAACTCAGCCCCTACTTCCCTGGGTGTCTCTGAGTAACTTGCACCCTTCTCTGGGCCTCCAGTGCCTCTTGTAAAGAAAAGGATGACGTGTTCCTGTTAGGAAGACATCCCTTTCTCAGAAGCAGCTCTGGCTCCATAAAGTCACTGAGTGACATGAGGGAGTTTCTTCCCTTCACTGGACCTCAGCCCCCCCACCCCCACCCCCGTTTCTATGGAATGAAGGGACTGGCCAAGGGACCTCTCTGTTCCCTAAAAGCCCTCAAGCTCTTGATTCTCCGCCTTGGATGGCCACGGGAGGAGTGACATCCCCAGCCGTCACAAGGGGATGAATGAATTGCTCTGAAACTAGAAAGGGTTAAAGTGCTGCCAAGAGAGGCTTAGCTTGGCTTTGCTGAGAAACGTCTACAAAAACTTCATGGAAAAGCTTCATGGGGCTGGTCTGGCTTGCCTTTCCAGGGACCTTGCCTTAGTTCTAATAGGAATCTGATTGTGACGCTGGGCAAATCCATTCCATTGCGGGCCTCAATACGGTGACAGAGTTAGAATAGGGCACTCTTTGCTTATTTGAAGTAACTGAATCCTTCTCTCTCTCTCTCTCTCTTTCTCTCTCTCTCTCTCTCTCTCTCCCTCTCTCTCTCCTCTGCCTGTCTCTCTCTTATGGAAATGCCCAGTGTATAAAGGGGATAATAGCAGTGCCACCTGGCAGCTCTGAGGTTCTTCTGCAGAACCTTCTCCATGAGACCCTACCCCCGTATGGCAACCAGGGCCAAGCCAAAAGTCCCTTTGAGGTCTGCAAGAAAGTTCCTTCTCTGGCATTTGGGAGCGGGTGGGCGATAACAGTAAGTTCAGCTTCTTTGGGAAAGTTCTATTCCAACGTCCAATTATTCTCTTTTAAAAGAACATGGACTAGAGTTTCCCCTGGTCGTCAAAGGACTTTGTGCTCATTGTAGACTACTTGGCCGACAGCTTTGAAGGAGGCATCTAAAACCACTTTTGGAAAAGAACGAAGAGCACCATCTCCACTGAGTGCACCCCACTCTTGTGCAGTTGACTCTCGAACAACACGGGTTTGAACTGCATGTGTCCACTTACACATAATTTCTTTCAATAAATATAGTCGACCCTCAGTATCCCCAGGTTTCACATGCCCAGATTCAACCAACTTTGAATCAAAAACAGTACTTCCTTTTTTATATATATAATATTGTTTTTTTTCCTTTTAATCTTTTTTTTATTATTATTAATTTCAGAGAGGAAGGGAGAAGGAGAGATAGAAACATCAATGATGAGAGAGAATCATTGAGCTGCTGCCTCTTGCAGCCCCCTTACTGGGGATCAAGCCCTCAACTCGGACCTGTGCCCTTGACTGGAATCAAACCTGGGACCCTTAGTCCACAGGCTGACGCTCTATCCACTGAGCCAAACCAGCTAGGGCAATACTTCCTTTTTAATTTTTTTTTATTGTTGACAGTATTATAGATGCCCGCCATTTTTCTCCCTTCCTCCCAAAACAGAATTTTTAATCTGTGGTTGAGAATCCACAGTTATAAAGTGTGAACCATGTGCATTGTTCTACGCCGTTTTATATAGGGGACTTGAGCTTTCAGGATGTTGGTATCCATGGAAGTCTTGGAACCAATCTCCAGTGGATACCGAGGGACAACTATAGTTAAGTTTTTAGGGAGTCAAAAGTTATATGTGGATTTTCGACTGTTCAGGGGTCATCGCCCATAATTCCTGCATTGTTAAGGGTCAAGTATATTTCCTTCATACTAGTATTTCTATACTTATTTGGAAATATCCTTTTTTTTTCTTATCAGCATCTGGATTAAATTATGTATACAGTTTTGTATCCTCAACATTATAGGAAATCCTTTTTCACTTTGTAGACCATTAGTTCTAGAAGTTCGTTTCAAGCTGCACTGGGTCTCCAGCTTGTGCAAATGGAGAGAAAGGACAGAAGGGGCAGGTGCCTCCACTTAACCTCGTTGGACTGTCGCCCTCTGTGATCGCACAGCTCAGCGCTGGGAACCAAGGGCACTCAGCATCCTCGGATAGTAGCCTGGATGGAACGTTTCTGTTCATACCACAGCCCAGCCACAGGCCCTCTGAAGCCCAAGCCACCTCTATCGCCTTTTGCTTTGTTTTTGACAAGTCAGCATGAGTATTGCCTCACATACAGAGTGTTTGTTTTGTTTTCGCTCACATTTAAATCACTAATTTTCACTAAGCAAACATGGAGCATATTGACAAAGACCTGGGAGTGAGGTGGTCTTTTTGATCCCCCAGAATCAAGCTAGCATCTGATCTAATCTTGTATTTTTGTCTGTCACCTTTTCTGTGTGTGTGTGTGTGTATCTAAAGAGATACAGCTATGTGAACATATAAATATACCAGACATAAATATAGTTTTTCTATATACAAATATATGGTGAAATATACTGTAACTATTTCCCATTGAAGTCCGAACTCTTCAAAGCAATGTCTGGCCATTAAATTCTTACAGAGGCAAAGCAAAGAAAATTATGGTTTTCTTATTTTTCTTTTAAAATATGTACAAATCATTGGTAAAACATTATCAATTGGGATAAATCATTGAGAGGCAGCTGCATCATAGTGATTAAATACACAGGTTCCAGAACCACACTGGAGTTTGAATCCCAGTCTTGCCATTTGCCAGCTACATGACTTTGGGAAAATTTCTTAACCTCTCTATATCTCAGTTTCTTCATCTATAAAATGGGACCAACCAAGATTCATTCCTATTTCATAAGGTTATTATGAGGATTAAGTTAATAATTAAGTACTTAGAGCAGAGGCTCCTGCATAGTAAGTGTTCAATAAATGGTAAGTGTTATTATCAATGGTATCTTCATAAAGATTAATGACCAGCTCCAACCTTAAAAGGTTCATTATTTGCCACAAATACCTTAAAAACTCATGGGATCCCCCCTTGGGAGCTGGGAGGAGAAGGTGGCCGTCCCCACACCCAATTTTAAGGCTGCAATAGGGCTGTCTTCTATGGGTGAGACCCAAATTGTAGGGAACCCTCCAAGGCTGTCCCCAGGGATAGAAATTTTGCCCATTTGCTTGCAGCGGCTGCCAAGGAAAGAACAAAGAGCATCATCTCCACTGAAAAGAAGTAACAGTGGGAAGAACAAGACTAATTGAATCATAGCAATTCTAAAAAATATAACAAGCAACCTCAAGACTTATCACAGTCAGAGCCACACTCAGGACTTTTCTAAATAGGAGACAGTGAGGGCTACTTGGCAGCTCACCCTGGAAGGCACAGCCTTTACTTGCTGAGCATGAGCCTGGCCCTGAATGCCGTATGAACATCCTAGATGACCCAACAGAGAAGGGAGCTCAGCAATCAGCTGGTTTCTCTGAGTGAGGAAACTGAATTCCGGAGTGCTCAAGTGACTCGCCCAGAATCACACAGCGAGTCAGCTCCCATGCCTGCACACTTTTTTTTTTTTTTTTTAGTTACATTCAAAGGAAGTGGTTCCTCTGCAAAATACTTGCTGTATGAGGCATAAAACCTATCTGGAGTCAAAATCCATTTAGAATCTGAGGATTAAAAGCCCAAGGAACTTTAGATATTACAGGCATTTGTAAGGATACCATTTCAACATCAACCCCACTCTTCTGAAAGGCTAGGTCTTCTCATCACCACCCGCATACACAATGACATTGGAAGAGAAAGTCATGACGCCTTTAAAAATGAAATGGGGAGATATGGCTGAAGAGATACCCACGTCTACAGCACTGATGAAGGGTTCATTGGGCCGAGTTGGGAGAGGGCCCACAGGTGACACTCAAGCCTGTGACTGATGTGGAGGAGAAAGAGGGAGTGGGTACCCCTGGCCCGGTGGCTCAGTTGGTCGGAGCGTCATCCTGTACACCAAAAGGTTGCGGGTTTAATTCCCAGTCGGGGTGCATACATAGGCAACCTATCAATGTTTCTCTTTCTCTCTCTTCCCCCCTTCCTCACTCTCTAAAAATCAATAAAAACATATTCTCAGGTGAGGATTTAAAAAAAAATAGAAGAAGTGGGTAAATAGTCTCAAAGGCTTGATTCCCAAGTTAGGATTAAGAGCAGACTTTACAAACTGTCATCTTCAGGCCACATCCATCACTGGACAATTTGTGTTTGGCTTACACAGTATATTTATTTTTATTTGAATTAGTAGTAAGTAAGGAGCTCTTACATAAATAAATGGATTTCTAGCTTCTCTTGGAAAAAAAATAGAACACCTGGTAATTCTGACCCCACAAGGCAACGACCAGTTGGTGCTCACGGAGCTGCCCCTCTAAACTGGGAATGCCACTCCAGGTTCCTCACCACTTGGCCCTGATCTAGAGCCACGGGACTGATATAGGAGAAGGAAGCCTCCGTTTCTCCCAACGTTTGGGCCAGCTCTGGGACAGTCACCTCCACCTGACACTGAGGCTGGAGTCTAAGACTCCATCGTGCAGACTATGCAGCGGCCCAGCATGTATTCGTCCGGAAGAAGCCACTTCGACATGATGGTTTGTGTCCCTGGAAAGCTCCCACAAGCCTAGCAGAACTAGTGCAGTGCTGTTTAACCCCATGCCAGTCACCGTTTCCCAGGCTGGTCCCCCAGAAGGCAGAGGGAAAGCACACCCTTCTAGGGGGGGACAGTGAAGAGGACCCTGTGGCCACCAGAACAGCTACAAATCCAGCCACCACTCCCTCCCTGACTGAGGTATGGGAATAGGGAGAAGCTGCCTCCGAGAGAGGCAGGGGCTGGGAGAGGACACTGTGCACCCTTTCACACAATGACATTTGAAGACAGTTATTTAGAAGCTGCATCCATTGGAATGCAGTGGGAGCTTTGCTTTCCTATAGGAAACTATGCTGGGCTGGCTCGGGCTTTCCCGGGGGAGGGGGAACGGCAGGCAGCGACATGAGGCTGCCCCACACTTAGTTGGTTTGCACTGCAGGGTCAGTTGTTAAAGATACCAAAGAGCTCTCACTGAAGAGTGTGGTGAGGAGCCCCCCATGGAGGAGCACAGGAGAAGGCCATGGACCGCAGAGGAAGTCTGCAGACAGGCGGCAAAACACGCAGGCTGCCAGGCTCAGAAATGCAGAGGGAACGACTGTTCTACTCCTTGCCTCTCTTCTCAGGGATCCTCAGTTCTGTCACTGGCAGAGTCCTACAGGGCAGCGGGGGGAAAGAGACCGACCCGCCTCTTACCTTCAGGGGACCCAGGCCCTACTCCCTTCTCTATCTCAAAATCATTGTTCCTCTGCACTCCCCATCTGGTCCCGGGTTTCCGTACCTGCCGCAGGATAGAGTTAGGTTTAGGGGCCTGTAGGAGACCACAGATGTGAAAGCACCTTAGAAGCACAGCCAGCCAGGTCACCGGATTAGGATACCCAGGAGGCCCCTGAGGCTAGCCATGGCCCCAGCAACCAGCAGTCAGAGCCCCACTCCAACTCCTGCACAGCACAGCTCTAGGCCCAAAGCACCGGCTGATCCACAATTCCCCTGACACTCATTCAAGTACCCCTATTAGCTTCCTCCACATCTGTGATCACGGTTCTCTATTTCGTACGTTTCTTTCAAACAACTCACTCTTTTACTTTAATAGGGCAACCTTCGTTCTTTACTGTAAATGGGGCGGGGAGCGTTCATGAAGCTCACACTGACTGGTTTGGAGCACTGGTTACCTATTTCTAAAAGACATTCAAACAAATTCATCACAAAACCATTTTCATCCTTGTGTTCCAGAGGATAGAAGCTGGAGCCCTAAATAAGTCATGCTCATCCTGCAAGGCATTTTTTTTTTCATGGAAATTAGTTACCACCATTTAAAAATAGGGATTTCGTATATACAAGTATACATACACACACGCACACACGAAGTCCTAGTTTCCAGCTTCTCTCTAAGAATGGAAAAAGTCTGGCAAACACTGGGCTCACGTTCTGCTGAGAAGCAATTGCCCCTTCTACAGGGCTTGTCCTGTCTAGTTTGCCACAGACCCAACCTTTCCCTATCATCTTATGCCTGCCCTGCTTCATTTCTTACTTTATCTGTCTGGCCCACTTAGGTGTTAGAGTTTGGGACCCTCACAAGCAACCTAAAGTTATTTTTTGATCTGCCAATTCCACATATTCCCTACACTGGGAAATCTGTGGCCCCCAAACCCTGACCACGGGTTTGGTGGAGGCTCCTCTGCAGAGCAAGCTGACTGCTCCTTCATTGCTCTAGGCAGCATGTGCCCCACTCTACGTGAGGGCTTTTGGAGACCTGAACAAAATATCAGGTTGCTTGTGTCATGGAAATCCTGCAACGAGCCAAAAACAGGGGATTCACAAGGCACACTGGAGCCCCTCATAATCCAGAAAAAAAAAACAGGAGCTATTCCTCCAGAGCCCACCACAATAGTTGTCATAATTCGGGCTGTCTAGACTTCTATGTGCATGCCAGAATCCCAGCCTGGACGAGGAGCCCCTCTGGGACAGAGACTAAGAGACTAATTCCCCCTCTCTCTTCTCAGCACCTTGGACGAGGTCAGGCCCAAGGTAAAGGTTTACTGAGAAAAGAAAAACAGGCTAATGGTTTATGAAATAACAGGACTCAAAACATTAGCACATATTCACACAGTGATTCTGAGTCACTGTGGAAGGAATGACTGTCAGGCCCTGAGGGGATCTCAGAGACATTCTAGTATGACCACTCTTTCTGGTGGGTGTGAGGAGTTCCTTAGCCCAGGTCCTTAGGCTCTGCACTGACAAGGGTACGGTATGACCTTGAAGAAATGGGGACTGCTCAAGTTTTCAGTCTGCTGGTTTCTCTTTTCTTTGTGGAGTTTATAGAAGAGTCATTTCTGTTCATCTCGCAACTTCATCCCTGACTCTGTGGGTTTAAGTGGAGTTGAGACCGCACCATCCACAGTGGAAAACCTGCTTTCAGGAATTTATTTTTAAAGCTCTGAGAGCTCTGTTAGCTGTACCCTGGATTAGACTGGAGAGGAGAAGGAGCCCTGGTGGCTCCTAGGAAGATCCCGAGCCTGGCACTCAGGGTATTTCTCTGGCTCTTTGTGTCCACAGGTAAGATCTGGGGCAGCCGGGGAGAGGGGAACTCCCTAACTCCACAGCATCTTAGCATCCTGAACATTCCTCTTGGAGATCACAGACCCACATTGAACCACCAAGGCCCTGGGCTCAGCGACAGGAGGGGCTCTCTGCCAAGGTCACACTTTGTGTTTGCGGCAGACCTGAGACAAGGAGCTAAATCTCCCAACCCCAAGTCAGGGCTCTGTTCCCCACACTCAATGGCTCAACCTCTGCCCCAGCTGAAGGCAGGGCTTTCCTTCCTGGGACGGTCTGAATGGGCCAGTGCTAAGACCTGGAGCCTGGGCTTGTGAAGAAGTGACATTTGAAGGCCTAACCAGGACAATTCACTGTTAAGTGCTCCACACACAGAGTGGGGTATAGCGAGTGATGCAAATCACTCTAGAGCAGCGGTTCTCAACCTGTGGGTCGCGACCCCTTTGGGGATCGAATGACCCTTTCACAGGGGTCGCCTAAGACCATCAGAAAACACATATATAATTATATATTGTTTTTGTGATTAATCACTATGCTTTAATTATGTTCAATTTGTAACAATGAAAATACATCCTGCATATCAGATATTTACATTACGATTCATAACAGTAGCAACATGACAGTTATGAAGTAGCAACGAAAATAATTTTATGGTTGGGGGTCACCACAACATGAGGAACTGCATTAAAGGGTTGCGGCATTAGGAAGGTTGAGAACCCCTGCTCTAGAGTCAGAAGACTCTCAAGCAGCCACGGTGTTGGCATGGCCACCTCTCCCTGGGGCTAGAACTCCTGCCCACTTGGGAGAGAAGAGAAGGGCAATAGAGAGACCCACCTGGCCCCACAAGCAGTCCTCCTGTCCAATGTCCCCTAAGGAGCCTTGGTGAACGGGGAGACCAGATCTCCTGAAAAGGCACCCACAGAGCCTCCAGGATCCCCCACTCCACCCAGATCCCTAGACCCACAGGCAGCAGCCTCTCACCTGTTGATGGAACTGACGCTGGGCACCGTGTCATTGTCACACACTCGCTCCGCCAGCAGCCGGTCCCTGATCTCCCAGGCAAACATGGTGGGATTTTGGCGTTTATACTCGGCAATTTTTTCCACCACTTTGGGCGTGGCAACCTTTGGTTTGGATCCTCCAATTACTCCAGGCTTGATGCTCCCCGTCTCATAATACCTAGGACCAAGGAGAAAGGAGCTTAGCCATGAGGAACCAGCAACGTGGATTTTGACAACAAAATAATAGGCTACTCTGTCCAGGAAACATACAGATCTGCGCTGTCCAATCAAGTAGCCACTGGCCATATGTGGCTTCTGAATATTTAAAATGCGGCTCATTTGAACTGGTACATGAACTGGTACATATTGTAAACTTAACACACACCAGATTTTCAAAACTTAGTACCAAAAGAATTTAAAATATCTCATTAATAATTTTTATATTGGCTATACGTTGAGATTATACATATATAATTGAAATTCATTGTACCTGTCTTCTTTTTCTTTTTTTAATGTGTTATTAGAAAATATTAAATTTCATACATGACTCACATTATATTTCTGTTGGTCAAGATACTACACATTCATTTATTCCTTTATATTGATCTACCATTTTACAGTTTACAGAACTCTTTCAAGTCAGTTTTCCCATTTGATCCCCACAGCAGTTCTAAAGCACGTACATGTTTTGAATGAATGAATGAATACATGAAGAAGTCCCCATCTACCGGTCTAAAACAGAGATCCATAGCGGTTAAACGGCTTGCTCATGGTCACACAAGACCCACTGGCCAAACCAGGATCGTGGCCCAGCCTCCTGAGCTACAATTTCCCCAGAAAGTTGGCTTGTACCTTTAATTTGCCAGCTCTCCCATCCCCTAGCACAGTGATGGCGAACCTATGACACGCGTGTCAGAGGTGACACGCGAACTCATTTTTTGGGTTGATTTTTCTTTGTTAAATGGCATTTAAATATATAAAATAAATATCAAAAATATAAGTCTTTGTTTTAGTATGGTTGCAAATATCAAAAAATTTCTATATGTGACACGGCACCAGAGTTAAGTTAGGGTTTTTCAAAATGCTGACACGCCGAGCTCAAAAGGTTCGCCATCACTGCCCTAGCAGATTCATCTGCCTTCTGTAAAACTGTCCCCTAAAACACAACTTACTTTTCCATAAGAAAACAATCAAACAATAACCCTGGTGTAAACTTAAAGGGATTCCAGAATTCTCTGAAACTGGAAGTCAAAACCCAAGCAATCAAAAAACCAGCCCCGAGTCACGGCAGCTCTTCCCAGGACCTCCCCTGAGGTAAATCGCTGCTTCTAAGGGCATTTCCATGCTATCAGCTCTTCCTCGTTAACGCAAATAGGATTGTCAGGGTTTTACAGTAAAACCGAGACCAGGCAGAAGAGTGCCGTGAAAGATCATTTCAGAGGGAAAAACGACTTGATTCCTTTTCTGAATCTGAGCTTCGCTAGATGTCTCTCTCAGCATGTACAGAGGAATTCTTGACTTCCTCTTGCAAAGGAGATTACCTTGCAGTTGAAATTTCTTTTGAGACAGAAAGACATTTTAGAAATGATAGGTAACTTTCAAACCTAACAGCAGTTTATAATTGGTAAAGGAAAGAGGTGATCCGCTCATGGGATGGGTAGGGAAAGTTACCCAGAATAATGGCTGGTTACATTTAAAGAGAGGTTGAAATTCTCAGCCTGGGGAAGTCTGGTGAGGGCCAGGTCAGTGAATATTCTAGAAACAGATGAGATAATTTGGAGCAGTGATGTGGAAGTGGAAATTCTATTTTTCTCTGAGGAGAGTGACTCATGTACAAATTTGGACCGTAAGGCAAAACTCAACCTGTCCTCCCTCTTTTTGTAACTGCTGAAAAATTGTTATTAGTCACAAACATGTTTTTAGAAATAGTGAAGAAAAATACGCTTTTGCCGGAAGTCTAGAGAAGTACCTAAATCAAGGCACACGGCAATTGCTGCAGCCTCCAATATCCTTTCAATTTGACAAGAGAAAATCATGCGTTAATATCAACACAATAACTTATTATTTAGACACAGTGCTCTCAGGTTTACAGAGCTCTTCCTTGAATTATCTTGATCCTCTCACCAATCCAAAGAGGCCAGTAGGGACTTATAGAAAGGAAACCCATGATCAGAAGACTAAGTGACTTGTCAAATTTCCTTCTGGAAGTTAGGGGCAGCCCCACCTTTTAAACCTGACTTTGCATCTAGAGTTCCTCCCACTAGAGCAAACTGCTGCTTTGCTTATAAAAATTTAAATAATAGTGATAGTAATGATAATCCCTTGCAATTGCAGAAAGCTTTACTGTTTGCCAGGAAATTTAACGTGCATTTTTTTTCTTTCATTCACTCAGTCACTCAATAGTTACCCTCGTGGGGCAAGGATTACAGACACACAGACAACCCTGTGCTGGGGACTCAACATATGTTAGTTAAATGGAGCTGCAATATTCAGGCAGCAACTCTGAAAAGGTGGCAGGATGAAGCTCCCCCCACCCCCAGCACTTGTCCTGTCTGCATGGCTGGGGTGGCAGAGCTCAGGCTGTCCGCTCATCCCACCTGAGCAGTGCCAACCATAGGAGGCTATGCTCTGGACATGAGAAGTCTCGGTCTTCCTTTTGACTGACACATAAGCCAGACACTTAGGAGGCAAACCTGACACTCCCGGAAACCCCAACTGGCAGCTGTGTCAAGCGAGGACTCAGACTAAATACTGCCCTTTCATCTCAGCAAAACAGTCCCCCAGGCATTCCTTTAGCTTACACGCAACAGATGAGCAGTGCCAACAGCACAGTGTCGTTCAATGCAAGGAACATTAGTTTGGGAGCAAAGGGGTGTAGATGCTGGTCAGCAGCTCTGACCCTAACTTGCTGGGTGACCTGGGCCAGCTCACTTAGACTCTCGGGGCCTCAGTCATCCCATGTGTATATAAGGAGAGGATGTTTGCCCTGCCTGCCTGGCGGGGCTGTTGTGAAGACAGAAATGCAGAATGGTTAGGAAAAAACACTTTGCAAAACGTAACAGCACGTGCAGTGGATTAAAACCCTCTGAGTGTTTATTACTATGTAACATACCACCCAATTCCCAATGACCTGAGCCTCCCAGGCAGGCTCTAGTGAAAGAAGACAACAGCCAGGCTTTCGGAGTGGATTTAAAGGGGCCTCACATGCCATCGGGCTGTGCCTCTCAAGCCCCTCTGGAGCTGGAGCTCTGTGGACTGAATGCCCACACGCCTGGCAGACCGCCACCTTCCCGAGATGACGGGGGCCTCTGCCAGCCTTGCCATGCAGCCTCCGCAAACCACGGCCACCACCCAGCGCACGCTCTTTACAATCTGTCGCCCGGTGAGCGCCCATCAAATTCGTTAGTGGCCAAAAAATAAATAAATAAGTCAGTGGACGGAACGGCCCTCGTTCAGAAATTCCCAGTCACACTGTTTTAGGGCTGAACTTGTTTCTTAAAAGGCAGTTCTAATTAGAGTGACATTTTGTCCACTGTGGTTCTTAGTTATGAAAATAATGAGCTATGAAATTCCAATTTATTGTTGACAACTTAAACGGCCAGGCACCGGAGCGGCGCCTAACTTCCGAGTGCCACTCTACCTAGTGACAAATCTATTCTGGGTCGAGGAAGGCTGCCAGCTGAGCCTGGGGAGGTCCCTGTCCCCTTCAGTCTCGGGGGGGGGGGGGGATCTGGAGCTCTCCCGGGCACCAGAACATGAGGGCCCGGCATCAAGATGTCCCCTCGCAGAAGGGCTCAGCATCTTGCCCTGAGAAGATTTCAAATAGCAAGCAAAATGTCGGCTCAGCAAAGATGTCTCAGCAAAAAACAAAGGAAGGGCCTTCTCTCTCTCTCTCTCTCCCTCCGTGCAATGAGGAGGCTTCCCAAGAAGATAGCTAAGATCCATTCGGCACTCGGAGTCTGATGCTGAGATAATCTAAAATATTTCCGGTCTTTCTCCTATTTTTGTCTTCGTTTCTCTTTCTGTTTCTCTTTTTTAAATTAATCATTCTCTTTTCGCTTGGTTTGGGGGTTTGTTTTGTTTTTTCTCTTTCTCTTTTCTCTGATCTCCTCTCCTCTATTTTCTTCTACTCTCACTCTCATCCTCTAGTCAGGAAAACCACCTTCCAATAAGAACACAGTGGTTGACGTCCTGCCTTCCTCCTTGAACTCTGCCTGGTGCTCCTTTGCTACTGAGTGCTAACCAGGAGTGATGCCCACAGCCTTCGCGGCTGAGGTGACCTGAGATGGGCAGGCGAATGAGGAATAAACCCAGGCCTGGATCAAGGTCCCTAAAGGGGCTTCCTTCCAGACCTCCGGCCTAAAACTTCCTCTTGGTCTCCAGCAAGGCCCCCCAAGGTTAGCAACTGTCCTTCCTCTTTCATTTGAAAGAATTTTTTAAATTCCAGCAGATGGAAGTGGAAAGGGCAAGCAAAAAGTCACAATGTCACTGACATCCTTCAACATATTTATTTCCTATCCAGGCATCTGTTCTCAAGCCATCATGCAAGCTGCAGGACAAAGGTTGTTCTCTGGCCCGGGGAGAGAAATCCTGTGAGAGCACTGAACAGCTATCACTGGAGACTGCTCCTCGTTGCCAGGGCAAACCTCTCACTTCACGTGGCTGGCAACAAGCCTGTGGCTTTGGTTTGGGGAAACGGTGAGTTGCCCATGATCTGGGAATCCTATGCTCTCTTCCCAGCCTGGGTACTGGCTGGCTGGCTAGATCTGGGCCAGTCACTTGGCCTCTCTCGGTTTGTTTCCTCCTCTCGAAACTGCTTCCCTGGATGGTGCTGAGTCTCGCTCACCACAGAAAATCAACACGAAGGGCGCTAAAGGCTGCACCGCCCTCTGGGAGAATCAGCATTGTTAGTATTTTGCTTGCAGCAAATCGCTGGGTCAAGTGGCAACTTTCAAATGTCAGACTTGAGAGTTGGTGTCTGTTTGGGGTTTTTTTTGTTGTTTTTTTTTTCCTCCTCTAATTTAATATATGCTTAGGATGCCTGTCGCTATGAAAGAAACAAAACATAGAAGAAAAATACTGCAGCCCAACATGAGGTTGATGATAGTCCACAACTGAAAATGACAGATGACTTTGTCAAAATGGACTGTGTTTTTGAAAAACATTAAAATGAAAAACTGAACTCTGGTCATTTTGGTGATTTTAACTTGTGGATTTCCTACCCAGCCCTGCCCAGGTCCTGAGCTCACCTAAAATGCGCAGGGGAAGTTCCCAAGAACCTCTTACTCTTGGGTCTTTTGGAATAACTTACCAGGCTTTCAGAAAACAGGCCATCCCTCCTGACTGAGTTCCCCAACCCCTATGTCACTGGGGTTTTCCAGGACTAGTTTGAACTGAGTGGCCTCGAAAGGGCTTTGCAAACTCTGAAGTGCTGTGCGTGTGTGTGAAGTGCCACAGTGATTCTCACTGTGACCCTGCCACACTGGACAGCGGCTGGGTCATGTTTTAGGTGGTGACTTTAAAAATCAAGGGAAACCTGGGGCTCCTGCCTTTACCTGCCAAGGATTTTGCTGACACAACCATGGCTGACCCGAAGCTGCCTGGAGATGTCGCAGGGCCTGACACCTTGATGAGCAAGTTCCACTATCCTTTGGCGGACTACATCCGGGAGTGGCCTTCCATTCACAAAAACTCCCCCAAGCTGATTCACTCCTCCATGTCCTGAAACAGATGAGAAACAGAAAGCGAGGGAATGGGTGGTTAGAACCAGTCACATAGAAGGAGAAGGCCTGTCGGGAACATTCAGAGCGCCTCAGATCAGAAATGGCTGTGGGCTGGACATCTTGAGCCTGGAGTCTGATCATGCAGACTACATTAATACCTCAAATTGCTTTGTAAAAATAACCTTAGCCTTTGTCAATCTTCAGCCAGTCAATTGGGCTAATGAGGGCGAGCATCTCCATACTATGCTTCCGTTAGTTACTAGTATTTTCTGTGCAATTCTTTTTTTAACAATGGAATATGTGAAGACCTCAGTCCATACTAGGGACACACCTTATTACATACATGATACTGAGGTCTAAGAAAAAGCCTCGGGAGAAAATAAATTTTAAAATACATCAAATTTAAAGACATTTTAAAAAATTAAACTCTTCCTTTTAACAAATATCTTCAAAAGTGAAAGGGACTACCCCAATAAACCTAGATTTCGGGGGTGGGAATATTTTTTTAAATCAACAATCTGATTAAGGGTTACGCACTTTTTAATTTTTTTAAATAGTATCAGCATGGTGCTGAGACAAAACCCAACCACTGCCTTGACAAAAACACTTCCTTTAATTACATACCCAATAAAACTGAAGGGGAAATAAGCAAACAAAAAAGATGAGGCTGATGTGCAAGTCGACCACTGTACCCTCTCAGAGCACACAAAAGAAATGGATTGGAGGATCACATTTATTTCACCCTATTGCACTAGGATTTGCTATGAAGAAGTTTCCCTAAAATTTTTTGGAGTGTTTTGCAATTGACAAGCAGCTATGGGTTGGTTCAGGGGAAATAAAGACGGCTTCTCAACCCAAATTTTAAGCGTCTGGGAAAGTATCTCCCCCACCCCATTAAGCTTCCTTACATCCAAGTCCATCTGGAGGGAAACAAGGATAGAAGTAACTGAAGCGCCAACCCAGTAAACACAGGGGGTAGCAACAATATTGACCTTGTAGTTATTAATCAGCCACTGACATCACTGTAGCCAAAAGCTAAGTCCAAGCATTTACCAATGCTGCTGGCAGCTCAGAGGCCAGGAGGGGGAATAAACTAAACTGAGATTTGCCTGGGACTGGGCTATACCAGGGCAGCCAGGGCATCTTGGAGGACGGACACACACACATACACACACACACACCAACTCTAAAACATAAAATAGCCACCTCATCTCAGCTCTCCACCCCGTCCCCAGAACTCAAATACTATTCAGTTTCATGAGCAATATCTGAAATGGACGGGGGAAAGGAATCCATAACATAACCTATTTTTTAAAATGCCAAACCAATTCACTGAAGTTTCTCAGGAGAGTCTGAATTGAATATTTGCCCAAATTTCCAACCTCAGGCTGATTTCAAGGGAAAACACAATGTTATAGATAACAACAATACTTAATTCTAGTTCTAAGCTGAATTTCCCTCTGATTTTCAAAATGAACTTTAGTGGGTTTTGTTTGTTCTAAAACACTCCAGACACAAGAAAAGGAAAACCATCTCAAACAGGATATTGCAGTTAGGAATATGATTGCTTAGTTCATCTAAAATCGAAAGACTGTAGCCATCCCTGGTCAAGGGTCTTAAGAAAGCTTTGTTCTGGGGTTGGGAGCATCTAATAAAAAAAAGGTTGTATGGATCTTTCAAGAACAGGCTGGATTTAAGGAGAAAGTAAATTCAAAATTGGTACAAGCTCGTCTGAAAGGACAAAAAAAGGAAGCTAAAAGCCCTCAGCACACTTTCAAGATAACCTGTCACTCCAGGCATTGTTGCCCATCTACAATAGCCTGTTCCCTATACCACTGGCAATTTAAACTTTCTGCCCAAAACACAATGCCAACCTTCAGAGCAGTTCAAGAGCAGTTCTGTAAGACATTTGTGAGTTTTGGGGACCACTTGTATCATGGACACTCTAAGTGACAGCAAGCCCTATAATCCTGACCACAAATCTAGGTTACCAATACTTATCCAGAGTCTGATCCACATGTCTACAGCTGACACCAGACCCAGGGTAACCTGGGATCCCCCTGGAAAGGACCCCAAACTCACTTAGCTCTCTCTGCCTCTGTCACAGTCCTATCCAATAAAGCAGGGGTGGGAAATGTCCAGCCCCCAGGGCTGTATAAGGCCAGAGAAATCATTTGGTTTGGTCCTGCTAAAGCTTTAGGGGTGAATTAATTAAATGTTTGCCCAAATACAGCAGGCTAATTTTTAAGTTGATAATTCTGTCTGGCCCGCCAATGATGTTATAAATATCCAAATGGCCCTTGGCAGAATAAAAGGTTCCCCACCCCTGCTGTAGAGCATTTCAAGGGTGGTAGGGAGGTGATTTACAACTGTGATCTGAGAAGGTAATGTCTCCCACTTACCCTGAGATTAGAAAGAAATAAAACTAGATGCCTGAAAGAGGGGAGGCATGATGGGGAAAGAAAAGAGGAGAAGTGAGGTATGGAGGGAAAGGGTGTAAAGAATGGGAACAGACAGCAAGAAACGAGAGATTGGAAAGGAAGCCTCAAGTTAGGAAGGCAGAGGAGGAGAAAATGGAATGGATTAGCCAAGACAGGTGAGTGTGATGCACAGAGGGAAGCAAGGAGACCAGAAGAAAAAAAAATGGAGGACAGATTCCCCAGTAAAGGGCAGGGGACTTCTGTGGAGATGGGGGGGGGGTTGTTTTCTGGAACCCTAGGACCCTAGGTCCAGCCCTGCATCTCCTGGTAGAACACAGGTCCAGCCTCTACCTCCTGTGGACTCCAGCTGGGTGAGAGTTCACCCCATAGAGGGTGCTGGAGGCAGACACAGACTCAGCTACCCTTTTCAGGGCCAAGTAGAGAGACTGACACAAAGATAGATGGAAACAACTCAAGGCAAAGACCAGGAAACAGACACAGATACAAGGGAAACAGCCCTGCCCCCACAGGACTGACAGAAAAGGGTTCAAAGAGGTGGGGGGGGGGCTGGGGGGAGAAGAATGGTTGAATTGCAGATGCCCCTGGGGCCTTTGTGGCTCTGGTCTGGAAGGGCCAGCCCCCACAGATGCTCCTCAGGCTCAGATAAGAACATGCTGCTCACCGGGGCCCTGTCCACACCCTAGACTGGGCATAGGGTCTTAGAGAGAGGGTCTCTGCTGATTCAGTCGCAGACTTAACTCCAGGACTTAGAGACACTGAAATTTCTCTTAGTGGTCCCTGAGAGAATGAATGAAGGGACACACAAACATGCCAACAGGAACACAGGGAAGAGCGGGGATGAAATTTCATTAATGGACTCTTAAATGACAGACAGATGCTGACACACACCGACAGTCAGGCCATAGATACAGAAATAGTTAAACCAGACACAGCACCTTGCACATGTGTGTACCCACCCAGACATTCCACTCTCCTCTTTCTGGAAACTAAGCCCCTCACCCTCCTCTTCTGTAAATCCTTGAAGAGCCAAGAACCAGCTCCAGGTTTACCCATGTGAACTTCCTATCAGTGCTTTTGTCTCTCTGGCCTCAATATCATACTCCATAAAATGGGTGTAACTAAAGGTTTAGACAAATCTCAAGTAAAAGTGCTTTATAACTGGTAAGCATACCTGAGGGAGGGAAACATCTGGGGAGGGTTGTGCTGATCAAAGTGATGAGCCTGGAATAGGGGGTGGGGGCAGGGGAACTCTGAAGCCCATTTCCAGGCAGTGCCTGCCCCTGCCCCATGGGCACACCATCTCTCCCACACAAAGGTGTCCTGTTCTGATGGAGGGGAGAAACAGGGTAGGAGCGTGAAACTGACCAGGGCCAAGAAGGGAGATGAGGAGATGAGACTTGGTCTGAGCCCCTATTACCCCAGGGACCTCTAAGGGATCTACTGCATACCCCACTCCCCACCTCCAATCACCAACAAACTGAGGCCCTGGAGGGCACATTGTGCAGAGAGCTTTGGCTGTCAGAACCAAGCAGGCCCTGGAAGCTAGGCTGGCTGGGGCCCAGCCCCCACCGTGCTGCCAGGGAGTTGAAGATGGGAGGAGGGAGCATTCTCCAGGGGGCACATGAAGGCCAGGACAAGGAGGGACAGATATACAGCATGAGCGGTTGGCTAACAGCATCTGGAAGTAGCTGCCTTCTCCACCCTCAAGATCACCGGGGTCTGACGCTCTCTCTCCAAGGGCTTGTGCAAAATCTCTGGGGCGCCCCTCTGTGCAGAAGGAGGCAGTGAGGGTCTGTTGATCTCCTCCCATCTCCCCCGACTCCATCCCCCGCAAGGAGAGAAGTCCAGGGGTCAGCCCTCCCCATTTTGTCCCCCAATCTTTCCTTGGCTAAGAGCTTGCCTAGCAGAGTATTGACCCCAACTCGTTTGTTTCCTGGCTCACTCTGTGAGATCAGAGCCTCTACGGAGCCCAGCTCAAGTGTGCGCAGGAGAGGGCTGCGGGGGGCGCTGGGGTCGCCACGGACTGGAAACTGTTTTGGCACAGGCCCTGGAGGATGAGGAATCGTTTGGGCTGGGACCAGAGAAAGCGGCTTCACTGCGCAAACCTCCGCGCGGCTCTGGTGGATTACCTCCGACTCGGGAAATTGACACAAAGAGAAACACCTGCGGGCAGTCAGCCCCTATCGCACGGATCAGCATTTCTCTGCCCGCCAGGCCGCTCGGCCCTCCGGGTGGAAAAGGACCAATTCGCTCAGGGAAGCTCGCCTTCTCTCCAGCCGGGTCTCTGCTGCCTTTGTTAAACAGGGGGCCCAGGGCTGGTAAGCAGGATTTGGGGCTGTCTGCGGAGAAGCTGGCATGCGGAGGGCTCCCAGCCAGGGAGCAACCCTATGACCTGCGGCCCCGCGGGGACCCCAGCTGGGCCCCGGCTGGATGCCGCCCAAGCCTGGCGCCTTGCTCCGGCCCAGCTCTGCAGCGCGCAGAGGGGAAACGCGATTCGTTCCACTTGGTATTTCCTTGAAATCTCCGAGTCTAATCCGGCGCTAACTCGCCGTGAGAGAAGCGCATCGCACAGGAGGCTGTGCTAAAGGGCGAACTGGCAGATCCGGGCGGGTCAAGCAACCGGCCACCCGCCTCGCCCGCGCCCAAAATGACCCTTCCCGTCTCCTACACACTCGGCGTCGTTAGAAAGCGGGGCGCCTGGATGGTGACTAATTGGCTGCTGCTTCATTTTTATTTATGTTTTTAGGGGAGAAGTCATCATAAGGCAAGCGTCCTGCAGAGGAGGACTGGAGGGTGTCTTTAAAGGTCTGTGTATGAACTGGCGGCTTCTAAGCAGACGCTCAGCTCAGGCACCTCTACTTGGTGGATTTTTCAAATCCCACTCAACTCCAGAACGCCTTTGGAGCTCTGGACCTGAGGTCCCCGCTCATCTCTCCACCTCTCCCTTCACGCCTAGCAGCACACAGGCACTGGTGGGGGGCCCCCACACCCGCTGCAAGCCCTGTTTGGATCAACCCCACCGTGGAAAAAGGCGCGACCCGGGTTTGGGTGTGGGGCGCTGACTGGGACTCGGACTGACCTTTCGCTACAACTTCGTCCCCTCCAGCTAGTCCAGCCGGAGCCCTCTCCAGGTCCCCGCCAGGATGCTCCCAGCACTCTGAGACGTCGCTGCCAGAGCCCCCGAAAGGCCGCCGAAAAGGCTGCTGCTGCTCGCTGCCTACGTTAGGCGTTGGTGGAGGCGGGACTCCCGGTGCCAGGTGCTCCGGGCCTAGGCGACCAGGCACTTTGTTCCACATCCCCTGCCTGGAAAGCCCTGCACTTGACAAACTTGACTGCGCGGCTACAGAAGTCCTGGGTCCTCCCGGCCTCAGCACCTGCCCCGTAGTCCGGCACCCCCAACCCCGCCCCGGGCCGGAGAGTGAGAGAAGCGAGCTCGCCGCCTACTTACTATGCATGGATGCAAACGGGTCGTGCTTACAGTGTATTTCCATCGGGGCGCTCCAGACTGCAGGCCGGCCCACGCCGCCGCCTCCCGGCGCCAAGGGGCTGCCCAAAGCGGCTAAGGAGCCGCGCCGCCGGGCCAGGCACTGTGCGAGCTGCGCTCAGAAAGCACTGCTGGGGCCTCGGGCCTCTCTCGGAGCCGCCCGGCCGGAGGTGGGAGATCGCGGAGAGCTGCTCCTAGAGGCGGGAAACCGCACTAGTGCACTCCGGCTGCAAGTGGGGCGCCCAACTCCTTGTGGCTTCCCTCCCGGGCTGGCTCAGGCGGCGGCTCCGGTCCCGGCTCGGGGTAGCTGCTGCCAAGGCGCCCGCAGCCTCGGGGGCATGGCGTAGGGACCCGCCTCCGGGACGGCTGGCGCCCCTGGCCTCCGGTAGGAGCGGCTTCGAGGAGGCCTGCGGGACGCGCGGCACTTGGTTTTACTCAAGGGGCAGCGAAGCCCGTGGGCGGCCAGGCTGGTTCCGCGGCCTCGCTGCCTCTGGAGTGTCTCCTCGGCCCCTCGGTATTCACTGGATTCTTCTCTCTCTGCTTCTCTAGGTCTCGGGGGCTCCTACTTGCCACCTCCGCCTCTCTCTGCCTGGCTCGCCGACGTCTCCCACGAAGTTGCAAAGAACTTCCTCTCTGGCGGTGCTGGGGCCCAGTGGGGTTCGCAGACGTTTCCGCTACTGACGTTGGGGATGAGACTCCGGAGTCCCGGCGAGCTTGCAGCCCTCATACCCTGGGACCCGCTGCCTTCAAAGTTCCCGCGGCTCCCGCTTTCCCCCCATCGCTGGGACCAGGAAAAGGGACAACAGCGACAGTCTCCTCCTCGCCTCACGCCCAACTCTTGAAGCCCCGCCGCCCTCTCTCGGAGATCTCGTTCTACTGTCTTGCAGTTGCCTCTTCCGGGACGGCCGCCGCGCCTGCCCCAGGCGTGGAGCGAGGGACAGAGGAGAGAGCGGAAGGTCCCCTCCGCCACGGCCTCCGGGACTACTGGTGCTGAGATGGAGCCGCTGTCGGTTTTGCCCGCGCTGCCGCCGCCGCCGCCGCCGCCGCCGCCGGCGCTAGCCCTCGCCTGCTCGGCGCGCACAGTGCGCCACTGCGCCGCCCCGGAGCCTCTTTCAGGACCCGCTGCGTGTGGACAGCGCCGCCCGGGGCTCAGCCTCCCTCCGGGCGGGGGCGGGGCGGGCGCTAACATGCCAATCACGCTTCACCAAGCCAATCAGAGCTGTGGCAGCCGGTTCTGGCCCGAGACACCGCTCCATTGGCTGAGCAACCGGGAGGCTCCGCCTAATTAGCGGATACTTGGGCAATGGGAGAGAATGGGAGGCGGGGCCAAGGCAGCGGCGCCACGTTCATTGACAAACGCGCGGCCCGAAGGCCTAGTGAAGCCGGGATGGAGGGAGGAGGAGGGGATCCACCTAGTGCCTGGAGAGTCCCGCGGCACATTCTCAGGGAGCCTGCCCTCCAAGCTGCGGCGTTGGGGCCCTGAGATACCCTGAAGGCCTGGAGGCAGCCAAGGCAGGGGTGGGTAAATAGTCTCTAGAAAACACACACACACACACACACACACACAGCGGATGTTGGAGAAAGACGAGTACAATAGAGAACCGGCTTTCAATCTAAGCACCAACAGACTCGCGTGTGCACATCTGCCCCGTTCTCAGTTTCTTCATCTGTAAAATGGGCAGAGTTGGCTTACCTAGTCTTTAATGAAGCTCCTGCCAGTGGAAACATTTCATAGCTGTATCAAGTGCCTACTAAGCCGCTACCTCCTTGTCCACCCCTCTCCCTCTTTTTACCCCCAGGTGCTCCCAAATCTGAGATAACTGAAAGGCAACGACATTGAGGTGAAAAATTTTTTCACATTCCTTTAAAGTTGGTAATCAGGGTGCTCCTGTAGGAAGAGGCTATCTGAGGCTTTTGAGCGGGTTGCCCAAGCACCTCCTTCCAGCTCCAGGCCAGGAGCTGCCAGATGCTTTGGGGGCTAGTTAGTTATTCAAGCAGTTGGAGCCTTCTGTCCACAGGGGTAATTCCACATCTGGTGCAGGGAACTGAATGAACCCAGGCCCGTCCAGTGCTAATGAGGGTCCCTGAAGCCTGTGGGTGGGTGGGTGCATTCTATCTGCAAGGGCCCTGCCAAGCCACGCTAGGCATGCTACCTTGCTGCAGCTTTCAGCTGTTGAAAAAAACCTGACCTTCCCTCTCCAGGGGAATTTATAACAAAACCTTCCTGGTCCAGAAAGGCAGGGTCTTTGACCAAGGAGTCTCAGTTTCTCAAGGGGGTGTGAGAACCTGAGGCCACAATCAAAGGAACTGGTCTTTGAAAAGGAAGCATGAGGCAGGCTGTCTATATCCAGGAGGCAATAGTTCTGTGAGCACCTACCTATGCCAGGGTCCTGGCAGAGACACTGAAGATTCTCCTGGGCCAGCAGCTCATGGGAGTGGTCCCAAGTCCCACCATTGTGCATTCAAAAGCACTGATCCTCTAACATTCAACATAAACCCAACAAAACAAGGGCTCTGGGATGCCCACTCCAGACCTGGACTTGTAAGGAGGGCAGAGCACATGTTGACTCTGAGAAGACGCCCAGGTCATTCAGTCTCCCCTCTCTCTACCTCTGCCCCTTTTCTCAGACCCCTATACTGGATCAGTCCTCTAGCCCACCTTCTGTTCCTGTCCCAGACCCAGCTGCCCCAGGAACCGCAGTTAAGTTTCCTGCGCTGACCGTCCCCACCCCCTCCAGGCACAGCTGCAGGAAATAGTCTCAGGCGAGCCTCTTGGGGATCAGGAGATTTCCCGTGCACGGAGGTGGGGTGGTGGCATTATCTCTTTTTTGTCTGGAACCCTGCCTGTCTGGATCTTCACCCCACCCCCACCCATCACCCCTCACCCCCACCCCCCTTCACCTTGGAGCAGAAAGATTCTAACAGCGCTGAGATGCCAGAATGAGTTAAGGATCCCGCTTTCGATCCACTAGTGGCACGCGGACTGAAAGTGACTAGATTTCGACGGGGGGGGGGGAGGGGGGCGCGGCTCTGTGTTCCCACAAGGGGGCAGGGGACAGGGGTGGGGTGAGGATGCCTTGAGGGGCGCAGCAAGTGACATCTCCACCTCCAGCCCCTCTCATTGAGCTCAGGCCTGGAAACCAAGATTTTAAAGTATTTGAGCTAATAGGGAGGGCCCTGAGGCTAAACTGTCCCCATTTTGCAGATGGGAACCTGAGGCTGAGGCGGGATGCGACTTGCCCAAGGTCACACTGGGAGTCCGGGCTAGAGGAAAGGCTGTGGCCGGGAACCTTTTCTCAGGAGGGTCTCTCCAGGGCCACTCTCAGGAGGGCAGGGTGGCGGGCGTTTGGGAGTGGGCATGGGACTACGATACCAAATCAAAGCACCCAGCGAGGACGTACCCGCGCAAAGGGCTTTCCTTCCCATACGTGGGAGGCTTGGCCAGAGCCCAGGGAGCGCTGCCGCGGTGGGACAGGACGCCAGACGTTACCGGAACAGAAACAGCTCCGATTCCCATTTCACACAGAAGGACAGGGTCGGGCTGCCTAACCTCTTTGGCCAGAGCAACCCCCATCGCACTGTGCGCTGCGGTCAGAGGAAGCCTCCCTCTGGGTCGGAGGTAATTCACCGCCTCCGGGGTGGACCGGCCTCCGGGGACTTCTAACGCCAAGAGGCACCACCAGACCCGGTATCCTGGCCACCTTGCCCAACCTTACACCACCGAACGGCGGCTCGGAGAGACCCCATGGCCAAGCCCGGCTCCCGCGCCTCGGTCCAGCCTCCGGAAGCTCCTGAGCCCACGAGTCTGGGTCCAGGAGAGAGGGGAGCAAGGAACCCGTCTCGACGCCACCATCCTGAAAGCAGTCGGTCCTCGCTCTGCGCAACAGTCGCGTGGTTTCATCCAACCCCACCCCCCACCCCCCCTCCAGCCCAGCAGGACTTCGGGCCGGGCCCTGTGCTAACTAAGCGCTGGAGGCAGGAGACCGGGAACGAAACCTTCCGGGAAGAAACCCAATTTATGTAAATGGCATTGCCGTTGAAAGTTTTGCTACGGAAAGAAAGCCCGTTGAGAAGTATGTTTGAGAAGCCAAAACACCCTCAGAGAGACACCCACCTCAGTCCTGGCCACAAAACCTGGCTGCACTCGAGCACACTGCCTCCCGCCTCCCCTCTCTCTCTCGGCGTCCGCGGTTTGGGGCTGCTGTAGCTCTGTGGGCCCGAGACGAACTCCCGCAGCCCAAGTCCAGCCCATTTCCCTGCTCTTGCTTCAGGCAAAGCGAGGCCCACGGGGCTCAGACTGGTTGCTCAGTTCAGTTAAGGCAGAGGTGACACAGCCATCGCTGTCCTAACTTGGTGGGTGCTCTCTAACCCTCATTTCAAAAACATCAAGGAGAGACAACCGACACCAGGGGTCAGAGCTGATTCCTGCTCCTGGATCAGGGGTCTGCTCTGCCCCGCCCAGGTCCATCTGTAAGAATCATCCAATTGAGTGACAAAAGGGAAGAGTTTAACCAGGTTTCTCAAGAACCATGTCCATGGTCTGTCAGGATTTGTTTTCGTTACCAGTGCACACCGGAAAGCCAGGTGCTATCGGGTGCCTCTGGGACTACCTTTCTCTGTCTAAAGGCTTTAGGCAGTGGGGCCCCTCTCCTAGGGCTCAGTCTCCCTATGTATCTAATAGGGAGAAGAGCCCAAGATGAGGCCTCTCAAGGTTCTGGAAGATGGAGATCCAGGGTTAGAGAATATTGTCATCATTCATTCACAGGCTCATTCTAGAGCTGGAGGGCTTGATGCCATTGCCTATCCTGGTCTCCCTGGCCTTGGGGAGCCTTAACTCACACAGCAGCTGGCTTGCCCAATTGTAGTTTTTCTCCAAGGATGCCCATGGTGGCAGCAAGGGGTAGGGGGTGTTCTCCCAGCAGGAATGAGAGGTCAGGGAAGTCCTCCACAAGTCCCTGCCCCTCTCTGGACCTCAGTTTTTCCTTTTTGGTACCACAAGAAAAAAACTAGATCTGTAAGAGGCTCCCTGCTCAGGGTTGGCCTCAGCCGATCTTGGGCTTAAAGCTAGAAGGGCATGGAGTCCTTCCCCCTTGAATAAATGGGGAAACTGAGGTCAAGAGACAGAAGGGAATACAGTTCTGAAGAAAGGCAAGGGAAGGTCAAGAGGCCCATAAAAGGCCTCAAGGTTAGGAGTGGGAGGAACAAACCCCAGACAAGACCTGGATGCCCCCAGCCTGTCCAGCTGCTTGGCTCTCCTCTTCCCTAGTGGGGCCCAGGCGGGGGCAGACAAGCAGAAGTGCAGTGTCACCTGAGATGTTCCCAGTGACCTAGGAAGGGCGCCCTTACTCCAACCCGGCAATGAAGAGGGGGCGTGGCTCTTCAGAACTTTACACTCTGTCCAGCCTAACTGCCCCTCCCCAACCCCACCCAGACCCATCTCCATGAGGAATGAAATGCTTTATTGATTAAACGATTATTCAGGCGATTGAACTAATCAAAGAGCCCATCGACCGCCATGAATTACATTCTTTGTAGACGTTGGTCGGTCGGGAAAGGCAGCAGGGGCCAGCCCCTGAACACTCACCCATTCCCAACACAAACACAAACCCTAGTCCCAGCACAGGCACCTCTGGGAGTCCCACCTACTCAGGGACCCACTGGGGGAAAGAGGGAAGAGTGAGGATTGAGCAGAGGGGGTTCCCCTTCCTGCACTCTCAACCTGGGGGATCCTCTTCAATTCTGCCTCTTTGATTTCTGCCCTAACGTCTATTCAGTCACAATTTTGGAAACACAGCTAAGCCCTGGGAATTATCCTAGGTTTGGGCTGTAAGTTCACCTCTCTCCTTCTGCTTTCTGACCTCTATTTAGGGCTGAGGAACAGATGGGAGCTCACAGATCCACAGGAATGGGGAAAAGGGAGTTCTTGCCCGGGCCAGGAGTGTGTTTGGGTGTGGGTTAGCACACTTGGCCTAAAGAGTAAAAGGCTCCTATACCCAGCTTTTACCTCAGGGCAAACAGAGGCTTCCTGCTGCCTGCCACCTCCTCTCAGATGTAAACACATCTTGCTACTCACTGCCTGGCCCTGTGGGAGGCACACCTGGTTCTGTGTCAGAAAGGCCTGTCTGCATACCAGCACCAGAACTGGATGCCCAGAGGAGGCACACATGTCCCCCCTACTTCTGCTCCCCTCCCTTGGAGGGGCACCCACAGATGAAACCTGAGCACCCCCCCCCACACACACACACACACGTCAGAGGCTTGTCTAAGTGAAGGCGAAGGCAGGCCGGGGGTCCCCAGAAATGTCTCAGCTAGCATATAGGCTTGCCTGCTCGCTCACCTGCCAATGCTGTGCCTGCTGCTGGAGACCCTTTTATACAAATGGTAGGCTCAACAGTGCCCACAGAGAGAAGCAGTGCCCACAACACACTGAGGGTCTGTGCACACACCCGGAATTCACACTTTCACTCCTGGTTCTCCTACTAGAATGGGACCTGAGCCTGACCAGGCTTAGCACAACAGGACCCCACAGGCCCTAGACCCATCCCTGTACCTAGAGGCTGGCACTTCTGTGTATATTGGCATGTACACAGTGAACAGCTGTTGACATGTACACATCTTTCTCACTTCCAAAATTACTTAGAATATGACAGATGACCACAGACCCTTTAAAAAGAGTAGATACACACTCAGAGACTTATCCAAGTTATATATATGACACACATTTTGGATACAAAAGAACAGTATCCAGGAACACCAACTCATGAGCACACGAACACATTTATGAATATAAAGACACGCAGGCACATCAACTCGTGGACACACACGCAGACATTTGAAAACCGGTATACAGGGACACACAAACGCATTGTCACTCTTGCACACTCGGAACCCAAATGTAAACACACAGACCCAAACAAACTTTCCGACCCCCCCCGCCCCCCCCCCCCAGACAACTACATAAATATTTAGAAATAGAGGAAAAATAGGCAAACTCTCTGACACTTGGAATGATGCAGAAGTCCGTGAATAGACTGGCGAGAAGACACACAAACGTGCCACAGACAGACAGGCAGTCAATCCTGGCAAAAATGAGGCCCCCTCCCCCAGGGCCGAAGCCGCGGGAGGACCAGCACCCGGCTGGGTCCCGGAGTTAGCGCGCCTGGAGCGGGTATCGCGGTCCTACCTGTCCTGCCGGTCCGAGGAGTTGGATAATTTTTCTCTAAATCCATTTTGATTTTTCAGAACTTGATGGAATGGACAGGGGGGGGAAAGTTTCCACTTTTTTGTGCTTCTTTTTTTTTTTTTTTTTTTTTTCTGGTGTCAGGGGCCGCTCACAGGTCGGAATAATTCAAGCCTTCCGCTCCCCCGCCGAGCTGGGGCAGCTGATCACTGAGCTGAAACTAAACGTTTTAGGTGGAAAAAAAAAAGCGTCCGAAGGCACCGTGAAATGATTAAGGAACTAAAGAGCTTCTCGCCATGTGAGATCATGTCCTGTTCTCGCCAACATCACAAGATGTCCCCAGACACGCCGCGCCCCCAGCGTGCGGCCCCGCACGGCCGGCCCAGAGCCGGGCAACGTGTCCGCGCTGTGCGGAGGGGCCTGCTCCGCTGGCCAGACGGGGCGGGCCGGGCCGGAGCAGCGCTGAAGACCGGGAGAGCAACAGTGTCGCAGCCACGCCGCCCTGGACTTTTATAAGGGGTTGTGGGGGAGGAGGGAAGGAAGGTTTCAGAAAGCCGGGAGCTAGCCCGCGCACTTACGGGAAGGGGCCGACCAAAGACGAGCCTGGAGCCCCGGCCTCGAGGCAGCACCTTCTACAAACCCCTGCGACTTGGTATCGCGGCCCTCTTCGCGGTGCGCGGGGCCGGTGACCCCTCTGGGTGCACACCCGGCTGCGAAGGCGGATGCAGGCCTGGTTTTTGTTTTTAAAGAAATTAACCAGTCTGCCAAGCAGGTGCTTTTGAAGGGGCTGCAAAAGCAGGAGATGTTGCCAAGCATCCAGTTTCCTCAGGCTCACCCCTAGGGCGGCGCCCGCCCCCAGAGCTCCCAGCTCCCCACCCCCACCCTAATTTGCAGCTGCTATTGCTACTGCCATAGCTGGGTCCCTAACTCTAGAGAAGTACGAGAATCCTGAAGCCTCCGCGACCTACTCAGCCCCCTGGTCGCAGTTCTCCCCACACCACGTCCCATTCTGGCCCGTAGCACGGTGGTTAAGATGTGAAATGCTGGAGATAAAATCCGGCCCTCCGCTTTGGAGCACCGGGCTGAGCAGAACCATCTCAGGGGGTCCTGGAGACGGGCAGGAGTCCCGGACCCCTGACCCCGGCCCATAAATGGAAACCCTTGGTCCACAAGCCCCGAGACATTGCGTTGTCCCTGAGCCCCTGGACTTGATTCCAGAGGGGAAATCAGCCCAAGAGAGACCGGGTAGAAGGGTGGCATGTCCACTCGCGCTCTTCGGCCCCGGCTCAACATTTCCCTCCCCTGACCCTCCCCAACCCCGAGTCCAGATGCTCGGCTCGGCCACTGGAAGCCGGCGGGGTCCCGCTGCGGGGTGGTCGAAGGGGCGCGGTTCTCCGGGGCGGGGGAGCGCTCCACAGAAGGACTGTTGGCCCGCCGGACAGGGGCAGTTTCAGAAAGTGAATCGTCCTCAGCGAGGGTGTTGTTTGCTTTTTGGAGGGGGTGGTCACGAGGCTGGGCCGCAACCGGGGGGGAAGGAGCCCAGAGCTGGAGAAAGGGGGTGGGGGCGCGGCGGGAACCGGACATCGCTTATCCACGGAGCGGATTTCGCCACAATCGGAAACGTGGCTGTGGATTCCCGGGCGGCCCCCCCACCAAGTAGTCTGCTCAGTCACCCTCCGCCGCCTCCTTTCTGCAGCCTGCGGGTCGGGGCCCCTGCCCGGCGGTTTAATTTGGGGGCATCTCCGAGCGCTCCACGCTTCCCCTCCGCGGCCGGGCCCGGCCTCGGCTTCCCGCCTCCGGCTCCTCCGCGCGGGGAGGCTGCGTCCTGGAAGAGAGGCCTGTCCGCACCTCGGGATGAAAAGCCCGCCCGGAATTGACATTTCACCCCGGGCTGTGGGCGGGAATCGGCCGGGTTTCCTTTTGTTTTGTTTTTCTATTTAGAGGGCTTGTTTGGTTTTGTTTTCTGTGAGGTTTTTTTTTAATTATGTATGAGACTTTTGTTTCGGGGTTTTGCGTATTGTTTTTTCGTGGATTTCATTTTAACGGGCTTTGCTCTGTGAGTCGTGATCTTTGGGGTGGGTTTTGATCTTGTGTGTGTTTTTTAAACTTTGTTCTTAGGGGTTGTCTTTTTGTGTGTCGTTTGAAGTCTGTCCCTTCTGCGTGGTGCTTTGATCTGTTTTGATTTTGCATTAGTGGGTGTCGTCTGTGTGTGTGTGTGTTTTGTGTTAGATGAATTTTTGTGTTTATGTTTTGTTTTCTTCGATTTTGATTTTTTTTATGAGCTGTGCGTTTGGATGGGGATCTGGGTTTGCGTTTTCGTGTGTTGGCTTTAGTTTTTGTGTTTGCGGAGTGCTTTGGTGAGTTTTGCGCGTGTGTTTTGGCTTTGTGGGGCTTCTGGTTTAGGGAGGGGACACAGGACACTACTCAGTTCCTATTCTGAACCCAGGAAGGGCAAAGGATTAGGCCAAGCATCACGAATGGTGGGTTTGCCTGGTTCCAAAATACCTGACCCCCGCACCGTCGCATCCTATTCTCTGAGTTCCAGACCAAGGCAAAAACAATTGTGCGTTCCCGAGGGGGCGCCCGCCCTTACTTCTGCTCCTGCGCGGGTCCTGTGGCTCCAGCGCCCAGGTCAGAATTCACAGAGCCCGCTCCCTCCTCCCGGGATACGCAGGCCCAGCCGCCGTCCTGTGGCCCACCCTGTCCGCTGTGGGTTTCTCTCCTCTCGCTTCTGACCTCCCCGACTTCCCGCAGCGTTAGACCGAGGGCCGGCTCCCCGCCGCGGAGCAGGTGGCAAGCCTCTTCGGAGCACACGGAATTGACGCTGCGGCTCTAGAGATACGGGGCAGGGGCTAGGGATGCGTGGAGTCTAGGAGCAGAGAGGCGTCGGGATCCCAGGAAAAGCCCCTATTTAGATTGTCCGCAGCCCTAGAATGCTAGAAACCCAACTCCGCTCAGCTTTCGGTTTGGAGAGCCTTGCCCTGGTTTGCAACCACAGACAGAGAAATCCACACTCGGAGCAGACGCACTCAGCTAGCGAATGAGAAAGAGGGAGCCGGCGCATTGGTAGCCGAGGCCTGCATGGCAGAACCGGCGCCGGCACCACAAGGGGAAGCCAAACTATAGCGCCCCGACATGTTCCAGGGACGGAGTAGGCTTCCTCTCTGTCCACACTGCCGGAACTTCAACCTCGATACACGTGGACTTGTTTAGTGCTGCACCGGGGAGAAAAGAGACAAATTTAGAGGCAGAAAGACACGCTGGCTAGACCGGCAAGGGAATGCGGGGAGAACCTATAGAAAAGGAAAGTATGGAGAGTGAGGGACAACACGGAGGCCGACTGGAGGCACAGGAGAGGGGCCGGCGCGCAGCTCCTCTGGCCTCCCGCGCGCCCTGGCATTCTCTGAGCGGGAGAAAGCAGAAACCCAGAACAGAGTGACAGGAAGAGAAAAGAGTCGCAGAAGGGGTTGGCCTAGGCAGGACGCGAGCTTCCCTCCAGCCTGGACGCTGCAGTCTAGGGAGGGGGAGGCCGAAGTCGCGAAGCGAGAAGCCTCGGCCAGGAGACACCCGAAGACTCCAGGGCTCACGGAGCCGGGATCCGGGTCCAGTTCCAGCCAGGCGCCCCGCCCCCACCCCATCCCGAAACACCCGGCCAGGAATCCAGCAAAGGTTGGGCCGCCTCTGGGCCTCCCTCTGTGCGAGCCCTGGGAGAAGCCGCGGTGAACGACCCCGGCCTTGGGGCTCTGGGCTGACAGTGGGTGGGAGCCGACGTCCAGGCAGCTGGCGAGGAGGAGGAGGCCCCGCCCTAAAGCTGGGAGCCCACTTCTGCGAGCGGCTGAGGCCGCAGCTGGACTAGCGGGATTTGGGGTCCGCGCCGTGAGTGCGCACGTGGCACGCACCTTGGGCAGGCGGCGCCCCTAAAGCCCAGCCCCGCCCCGCCCCGCTTCGTTTGCTGGGTCTGAACGGGTCAGGATTGAGGGTGGACACCGAGTCTCGGCGAGTAGGTCCCTCTCTGTACCAGCTTGGGGTGTGCTGAGGGCTGGCGCCTAGGTGGATGGGGGAGCTTCTTCACTCACATCTCCCCGGGCGCAGAGCGCAAAAAAAGCGCGCAACGCAGGCTAGTCGCCGCCGCAGTTTTCCAGTGGCGCCCTCGGCGGAAAGGGGCTGAGGGATGGTTTGGATCAAAGCATCCATCTCAGCGGCCAGTAGGGTCCTCTGCGCACATAGGGCTTCGAGCACTGGCTCGCTGGAGCACCATGTGCTAGCGGCAGGCCACCCAGAAATATTCGGGTACCGCTGGAAAATTCGATGGGGCTGTGTTCGGGAACCTGGTGCTCATGGTGGGTTACTGCTATTGTTTTTTTTTTTTACTGTACTGCCTTTCTTGCTTTAATTACAAGTTATTGAGAGAAGCCTCAAAAAGCGCAGACCTGGGTCTTTTAGATGGGTTCATTTAAACTCAAATCCAGCAATTCAATTCAGTTCCACGACTGGTTTCCAGCGCACAGGTACCTATGGCAGACGTCAAGTGTATGCCATATACATATGCACAGAGATGATTTGAAGGCAACTCTTGAAGAATTTTCAGATAAAATTCACTCTCTTGGAGTTACATTAAAATATATGAATATGGAAAATAGACAGTCAGTTATATTTAAAATTTGCCAACACATCCCAGCCATCCACTATTACCTAAGAATCCAAAACGAAGCATTGAAAAGATTTACGGGCCCTCTGATTGTTTAACATTGAAAACAGTGTGAATGAGTTTCTTATATTTCCTTTCAAATTCAACAATGTCATAATTTGTAAGTAATAAAACCATTTGCTGCTAAAGAGAGTTTACATGTAGGATGCTTTATTTCTAACCATATTTATATGAAGAACTATTAGCTCTCCCCACCCTTTTTCTTCTGATATTTCTGTGTAATGTGAGCTTTAAATATTTATGCACCAGCCTAGACTTGCATTTATCTAATATGCTTCAAACTAATAACATTTTAATGTGATATAATTTGATTCCATGAAGTATTGGGACGTAGAGGAACCTACTTTCAAGCGATTTTGAGTGAGTGCACAGGTTAAGTTCTTTAAGTTTTTGGACGCAGAGCAGAATGTTAAACAGAAGTGAAGCCAGCCTACAAGCAGGCCCTTTAATGTTCTCACTTACTTCGTTCTCCATTTTTCTGTAACAACGTCAGAGCTGTAGCAGAGGGTCACAGCAGGATTGGGGCACTTCCCCTGGAGACTGCAGATACCTCAGTCTGCTGGACTGATTTTTATGGCCTTTTTTTGGGGGGGGGGAGTTTTATAGGGAGGAGATGGAACTGTGGGATATAAAGCCTGGATTTGAAAACATGCCTGAAATAAAACTGTGCTCTAAAATGCTTTAAGATTTGCTGCTGACTACCTAATTTTAGCAACTGGACGAGCTATCTGCTGCTAGCTTCCTCCAGGACTCAGCCCAGGGTGAGATGGAAAAGAGCAGCTGGGCTTGGGTCCAAAAGGCCTTTGAGGTGAGCCCTGCAGCCAGCATCCATGTCTAGTGATAACCAGAGACACCTCCCAACATGCTGAACTTCTGCTTTACTTTGTACTGGAGGTGGGGGCCAGACCTTCAGACATTAAATGCCAATAGACTAAAAAAAATTGTCTAAAAGAAGAAAAAGTAAAGATGTCCCTGAATTTATTTTTAGTCAGATGAAAGCCATTTGGCGTACCCAGTTGATACGAGGAGCTTATGAGCATAGACAAGAAAATAATTTCCCTTCTAAATGATGAAAATCTTTCTAATGGGAAATCATGACGCTAGAGCAGCGGTTCTCAACCTGTGGGTCGCGACCCCTTTCGGTGGTTGAACGACCCTTTCACAGGGGTCGCCTAAGACCATCCTGCATATCAGATATTTACATTACAATTCATAACAGTAGCAACATTACAGTTATGAAGCAGCAACGAAAATAATTTTATGGTTGGGTCACAACATGAGGAACTGTATTTAAAGGGCCAGAAGGTTGAGAACCACTGCGCTGGAGTCTCCTTATAAATCTGTGTGTCTACCTAGCACACAAGGAAACTAACAGTCTGCTATTACTTAAGAATCCAACATGGGGCATTGGAAAGATTGGAGGTCTAAAACAAAATACACTAAAAGAATCATACTAAATTGCTTATACTAAAATGCTGCTGCAAATCTCCATGAAAGCACTTTTTAGGACAAATGTTGGTAATTTTCTGGAGAGATCTTTATAAATTCTCCCAGAAAAAAAAAAGTTAAAGAATATCTATTCAGATTCAGTATTTTATATGGTTCTGTGCAGAGGCAGGCCGAGAGCTCTCAGCTGGGCTTCCTGTTAGGCACAAATTCTTACAAATAAGGTATGAGATGGAAACAGTTTGGTGAATTGAAAGAGGGCGATTTTTTTCCTCCTTTGGTACAGCAGTTTGGTGTCTCATTTTTCATGCAATTTGCACGTAGACTCGTGTGTACTCCATGAAGTGACAAAAGAGAATGAGGCGGGGAGGAAACCTGCCGGTGTCTGCATTCCGCATGCCGTGCGTGCCTCAAAGCGCTCCTTTGGACACACGTTCCTGGTGAAGGGGAGTTTGCTGCCTCCAAACCAGGCCTGACCTTTTGTCTTTTGACCTCTGATGCATGAAATTAGGTAGCAAAAGAAAATTCGCAGAAAAGGATACAAAAACATGGAAAAACAGCCCTCCTTGACAATAGTCATTGTATCCGATCATAGCAGAGCTGCCCTGCATAGCCCCAAGTGCTTGTTTATAAGGCTTCGGGTCTTCCTGGCCACTGGCAGTCCTGCTCTCCTTTGTGGGTGATCTACACTCGTTGGGGGAGGGATTAAGCACTCTTTTTAATTAAGCTCAGAGCTGGGTTTTGTCCTGGTTCGTTTTACCAAAACCTGGTTAGTTAGCCCTTGGTTTCGTTCCATTTCCTCTGAGGCTCTCAGTGCAGGCCAGGTGCCTGGGTTTGGGCCGCCCAGGTGGCTTTGGAGACCCAGAGGAAAACTCTGGCCCTAAAGCTCTTGTGGCCACCCAGGCAGAAGCGGTTTCCCAGCTGGCCTGGGGGAGGGAGAGAGGCGTGCTTCCAGTCCAGAAGGGCCTCATACCCCACGTGGATAGGCCCACTGGGGAAATGTGATGTCTGAGGTACTGGGGTCCCTGCCCCCTTGGCAGGGGAGAGTGACCTAGATGAGTGTTGAAGGGTGAACAGGACTCTGTTAGATCAATAAGGACATGGAGAGCATGATTAATGTTGCCATTTTGTAGATGACGCTACTGGATATCTACATGTAAGCAAAATGCTATGAAAAGAGCTGACCAAGGGCTCGGGAATGTGCCTCCAAAGTACCACTTGTCCCCTGCTCCCATTTTTAATTCAAGTCCATTCAACAGAGAGCTCAATGTTTAGTACTAAAGGGAGATGAGACTTCCTTGCCCTTGAGTTGTTCAAAGTCATGGCAGAGAAATAAGCCTAGAGTTTAAGTCTTTTAATTAATTAATTAAATACAACTAGGAAAGTGAAGGAGGAATCCTTTTCTGCTAGGGGGAATCTATGAAGACTTCTTCAGGGAGGTGGTATTTGATCTAAGCCTGGAAGACTGAGTTGGAAAAGATGGGCAGAAGGGTGCCATAGACCAAGGGCTCAGCATGAGCAATGGCTTAAAGACAGAAAATGTTTGGCCTATTTAGGAATTGGCAGAGCAGGAGGATAGTCCGTTTTCCCAGCTGAGAAACGATGTCCCTGAGGAGATATAGTAAGAACTGCATTAGAGCAATCTCACCGTTCGAACCGCTGAGCCACCCCTCCCAGGTGGTGCCCATGGGGACATCTGAACTACCTTCTGAGCTTTGCAAGGCCCTCCTTCTTGCCTAGCCTCTCTGGCTAAGCAGAGGTCACTGCCGCCTGCTTTTGGCTTTTGTGTCTGCCTTATGTCTAGGGACACTCCCTGAGGGAGCACATCAGGTTCCCACTAGGTTTCCCATTTCTGCTAATGTCATTGCCACACTATCATAGCAATTTTTGTCTTTCTCTTCTCTCACAAGAGCAGGGAGAGCGTCTGGTCCACCTCTGCAACCCCAGCACAATACAGGACTTGTACATAAAAGATGCTCCTTGGAGGTGAGTGATGAATGAAGACATGTGGTGAAGGGGAAATCCTCTCTGGACTGGGTTTCTGCAGTGCATAGCTCATGCTTTCTTCTGTATCACATCCAAACAGTATGACTTCACCTCTCTGCCCCTCAGTTTTCTAACCTATCTCATGGGGAGATTAATTGCCACCTACTCAACCTACCTCTCAGGGCTGTTGTGAGGACCAAATCATATAAAAGCCTGGCACTTGCTTCATGAAGTATCGTTACCTTGGGTTTGGATTTCTGAATGCTGTTTAAAGAAAATATTTTTTAGTTGGCTCAAGGCATTTCTCCTTTGGTAGAAGAATCGATGGCCCAGCATTTGACAGGAGCTATGAGTGAAGGTTTGTATAGGAAGAGGCCAACAGGACTCATGTGTTGAAAAATTGTGCGGCTCTTTTTGAAGTATCCTTTGCCAGCACTATAAGAAAGCAAAGAACAAAAAATTGAACTCAAGCACATCTGAGAGCCATAGGTTAACAGCTGTCATGATAGTGCTGCTAAATTTCTGAAAAGGCAATGTCGGATCTAGAATTGCTGGGGGAAAAACACAGCTGGGCAGAGCTGAAAGAAGAAGAAAACCTCAGGTCCTAGAGGGAAATGAGAAGACAGAATTGCAGTCAATATAGTGCATTAATGAGGTGAACTCTACTCTACCACATGTACATTGTGGAGAGAATGACACTGTGGGAAAGAAGGTTCAGAAAGACTAGTCATAGGTCATGTGTTCTGTCTGATTCTCCATCAGCCTCTAACCCCAGGAGACTTCCATGGGCATTCTCTTCAGAGAGGAATTAGAATAAGCCAATGCCTTGAAGATGGCACAAGTACATCAATTAATGTATTGCTAAAGTAATAATAAATCAATAAATAGTTCGCTGATAGCACAGGAACTTGGGATAGTGAGTCTCATTAAATTTTATTACTGGTAGCTGTGTCTAGGCTGATCTTTTTACAGCATCCCTTTAAATAGTTACTAAGCTTGAGCTTGAATACCTCCAGGCACAGTGAGTTCACTGGTCTCCTATGGAATTGGTATTATGGAATGGCTGCCAGGAAGTTCTTCCCCTCATTGAGCACACATCAGCTTCCATGTACCTTCTATCCACTGGTCCTGGTTCTGCCCTTTGGGGGTCATTGCCTCAGGGGAAAACAAACAAGGTGTCACAGTGAAGGTCCCTGTGAAGATATCTCAAACCGATATCTAAACTAAATATTATTGGACAAATAATCCCAGAGAGGCAGGGCTAATGAGATTAACTGACATTTCTTGAGTGCTTACTGGGCACTGTGTTTTATATACATCATCACCATGAGCTGAGTGAAGTCAACTCTGAGGCTCCATGGTAGAGCTGGAATTTGAAAGTCAGTTCTGACTTCACAGTCAAATTTCTTTCTCTTTACTGATGAGAGAGAGGGAGGGCGGGAGAGAGGGAGGGAGAGATATTGATTTGTTGTTCCACTTATTTATGCATTCATTGGTTGCCTTTTGTATGTGCCCTGACCGGAGATAGAGCTTGCAACCCTGGCGTAAACCCTGGCTTATGGGAAGATGCTTTAACCAACTGACCTACCATGCCAGGGCTCACATTTCCTAACTGCTAACACTAACCACTTCGCTAAAACCCACTCCTCCTCTCTCCCAGATGCTCACTCTCACCCAGATTCTACCCCTGTGTGTCTGACATTATGCCACACCGACTCCTAAAGAAAAAACATCCACTGGACACAGTTCTGGAGGATTTACAAAGCACTTTCATGTTTTCCTGCACTTATCTCAAGGGATCCTGACTACAAACCTAGCTGGCAGCCTGGGCAGAAATCAGTATGCTCATCTCACAAAGACAGTTGGGGTCTCTTCAATCTGACTGGATCTTCTCCACCACTGTCTATACATCTAGTGAAGGTCCCACAGGCTGAGAAAGGCTTGAGGAATGTGGACCCATGCCCCCTTAATGGGGAAGAACAGACATATGGAATTTGGCTAAGAAAACTTTTAATCCAAAAGAAAAAAAGAGGGCATTTTCTTTCTTTACAGTTTTAAATAGAATAATGAGATAATCCTGGATTTTAAAAACTCAACTCTGTGTTTATATTTTAATTTCTTCTCAGAAGGGTAGGAGGGTCTGAAGGAAATGCAGTATGTGGGTCTTATTTTATGATTTGCTACGGTAAGCCACATTTAATCCCTTTCTTCAGTGAAAGGATTTACAAAGGATACAACAAAATGTACCTATCTGTTACTTTCATTGTATTTTCCCCACATTTTTATTTAGTTCACAAAGTTATAACAATAAAGGATATTAAAAGGAAAAAATTATCTATCATCTTACCATCCTGACAAATGAACAATTCATTGTTCCTCCTGTCTTTACATGCTGGCAAAATTCACACAGGTAATTTATTAGTATAGTTACAGCTTTGTATTCAGTTTTCTCACTTGACAGTTTATCATTATAATTCCACATGGCCTTTATAATTATGATTTAAAAATAAATGTCTTCATAATTATTTTAATGGTTGCTTAATACTCTTAAGTGGATATAGCACTCCCTAGTATTGTATATTTAGAAGGACTCAACTTAACACCATTACAGATAATCCCAAAGTGCAACTTTCATACCTCTCACTTTTTCCTTTTTTTTTTTTTTTTTTTTAAATTTCCTAAAATCCCCAGATTTAGATTTGCTGAGTCAGAGGGCCTGAATTCTTTTTTTTTTTTTTTTTTTTTAAATATATTTTATTGATTTTTTACAGAGAGGAAGGGAGAGGGATAGAGAGTTAGAAACATCAACCAGCTGCCTCCCGCACACCCCCCACTGGGGATGTGCCCACAACCAAGGCACATGCCCCTGACCGGAATCGAACCAGGGACCCTTCAGTCCGCAGGCCGACGCTCTATCCACTGAGCCAAACCGGCTAGGGCGAGGGCCTGAATTCTTATATGGTTCTTGATATATAGTGACAAGTCACTTTGTAAAAGGCTTTTAAAAATGTATTGTGCCTCTAATAATGGGTATGATAATTTCATACTACCTTCATGCCCCAACCAAGGGCATTCTACTGATAAATGAAAGATAATTTGATAAGCGACATTTTTACTTGTTAAATAAATGGTTTGACAAACCTGTCATCAGTTTTCTACTCTCCTATCTCTGTTGTTGTGATGAATTAAACGCCTTTACCAAGAATTTGAGGAAAGCAGCAAAGCAATTGTTATACCCACTTTATAGCTGAGGAAACCCTCAACTCAGGGCTTTACCCAAGGACACACAAGTAAGTGGGAATGCTGAGACTTGGCAGTCTCAGAGCTGAAGTGAACCAAAGATGATTGCATTGGTTTCTTATAACCTCCTGGAATATCTTTGGCTGTCTGTTTGTTTGTTGTTGATCCCTGAGTTTTTTGAAAATACATCCACATCAGTTACATTTGTAACTTCTTTTAACAGACCTCCTTGCCTCCAACTGTTACTCAAAGCATGGGCTCACTTGGGGGGGGGGGGGGTCTTTAATATATTCTTGCCAGAGCTCTAGAGCTGGAAGGAGCTCCAGAGATAACCTCATACAGCTGGCTTATTTTAGAGATGACAAAACTGAGGTCCAGAGAAGAGAGGACTTGACTTGGTTCTTCCATGAAGTTGGCAGTAGAGTCAATATCTACCTTTTTCCCACCTGCTGGTTTAACATGTTGCCTGGAGCACATTAGTGGGTCATTTGTGCTTTGTGAGACAGTAATAGGTGGATATTTTTGTAAAGGACTTCAGGGTCAAAACCTTTGGAAAACACTGGATTCCTTATGTTTCTTTTGGAGTTCCCTGGTGAAGTAAGTCTGGTAACACTGAGTTAAAATAAAACAGGTTTATTTATTAAAGGACTTCCTGAAGCCTTTAACACTCCAAATACCTTTTTTTAAACATTGCTTTATTTTTTGGTGTTAAAAATTTATTTTATTATTATTTTAAAATATGTTTTTATTGATTTTTAGAGAGAAAGGGAGGAGAAGAGAGAAATGTCGATGCAAGAGAGAAACATTGATCGGTTGCCTCCTGTACGCATCCTGGGCATGTGCCCTGACTGGGACTCGAACCCTTCACCTTTTGGAGCATGGGACGATGCTCAACCAAATGAGTTACTCTGGCCATGGTTGGTGTTTTTTGATTTTGAGCAAGTACTTGATTTTTAATAGATTTTCTTTTTGGCTTGGTAGTACATATGTATGACAAACTCAAAAGGTACAAAAGGAACCCGAGGAAAAGGCTGTTCCTACCTCTGGCTCTCAACCACAGGTCCTCTCCCTGGTAATCTGGGAACCCATGTGACCAGCATACTTCCAGAAGCAGTCCACAGGTGTACACTTGGCAATATATCTTGGTGATTATTTCACATTGGCAAATAAAGAGCTTTCTCATTCTTTACATATATATTTTCTGTCGCATTGTATTCTGATCAATATTTGAATCTCCAATTGAAATATATTCTCCACCCTCAAGAAGCACCCAGTGCCCTGGAAAAAAGAAGATGCGTTCATTATGACAGGTACAAGACGACAGAAAGAAGTGCTCAGGGAAGAGCCCGTAGAAAGAGAAGATCACTCTCACCTGGTTCGGTTTGGGATGGAAGCTGGACCCTGAGAAGGTGCCTGCAGCAGCTGAGTCTCAGCTGAGAAATAGTGACAAGCAGTTATTCATCCCACGACCTTTGTTTTAAAACAAAAAAAAGGCCAGCATGTCTGTATCCGGTCAAACCCAACATTTAGATGCTGAGCATAAAAGCTTGATTTTTTTTTTAAAGCTTGATTTTTATTAGCTATATTTGTTGTCCATATAATGGAACCGATCTTAAAGTGGAAGTCAGACATGTATATCAGATATCATTTGAAGTAATGAGTGTATTTTCCTAATCTTTCCAACACCAACCTTACAACTCATCTCCAATAGCATGCATACTAATTAATTTGTTTTCCATATAGTAATAAGATTAACAACCTCACATTTACACGGGGTACTGAGTTATGTTCAAATAAAACAAGTTCTAATGAGAAAAATTGGATGTGGCAGCAAATTATGTCCCACTGGCAAGCCAGGTTTATGTGTGTTTGTCTGTCTTTGCTACACATATTTTTGTCAGGAGCTCACTGTAAATAAGATGATTGCTTTCATGTTGGGTTAGTCTGGGTAAATTTGTTTAATGAACAACAAAGTCATTGTAAACATTGCACAAATCTGAATGCCTTGCAGTGTGGCTAGGGATCTTTTAAGCTGCTTCAAAAAATAAAACATGGTAACCACGAAAATTGGGGCGGGGGGGGAACCATGAATATACCAAGGCTTTTAGATATGCAGCCTGGCTCAGTTCTCTCCTGAACAATTGAGGTTGTGGTAAAAATACAGATTCTTGGACTCCAGGCCCCAGGGATTGAAGTTTAAGTAGAACTGGGAATGAGTAGACAGCTTGGCCATGTAGATCTGTATTTGAAGCTCCCCAGCTGATTTTGGTGGGACATTCATAGATAACTCTGTCTTCTAGCTGATAGAGAAAGACACTGAGGTCCAGCCTTCATGACAAGCTCTGTTCTTTTTTAAAAATATATCTTTATTGATTTCAGAGAGGAAGGGAGAGGGAAAGAGATAGAAACATCAATGGTGAGAGAGAATCATTGAGGGGCTGCCTCCTGCACACACACCCACACTAGAGATTGAGCCAGCAACCCATTGGGTTGCTCTCTTCTGGGTGCAGCCTTCGGAAAACTGACCTGGAATTCTGCAAGAAATTTTAGAAAAGATAAGGATCTTTGGGGGAAATTTTTCACTTGGGGACATTGCCTCAGAGGTTCCCAATTTCCTTCCTTTTTTTTCACCCCTTAGTGAGCACTGCCCTCACTTTCAGCACTGCCCTCACACACAACTCCCTGTGCCTCCCCTAGCAAGTCTGCTAATGTGTTTGAGCTTCAGTGTCTTCATTTGAAAACTGATGATGTAGTCTGCAGAATTGGATGGTGGGGGACGGGCGCCCAGGGAGTGTGCACATACATAAGGTACCAGGACCCAGTTTGCTATACCTCTGATTGGGTCTGAATCTACACGTGAGGCAAAGCATCAGGGTAGAAAATGGGACTTACAGGCTTTGTGTTTCTAAACTCCAGAAAGAGTGAGGGGAAATCATTTTCCATTAGGAGACCCAGTTCAGCAACACTTTAGTATTACCTGCCTGGGCTGCCTTACGCCTGCTCTGTGGGGAGTCAGGGTTTAATGAAGTAGGATAAACCACACACGCACAGTAGTTAGCCTCGGCACAGGCAGGATTAACTTTACACTCCATTTGCAAGAGCAAAGCTCCTCTCCTCCAGTTTGTTATAAGGGGATTTAGAATCACAGAATGATAGAGCTGGAAGAGAGCCCCTAAGATCCTCAGAATCCTCCCCCCCCCCCCATCATTTTATAGAGAGTCACACTGAAGTCCAGAGGACGGAAGGGACGTGCCCAAGGTCACCTACTGAATTAGAGGTAGGGCTCAGGTCAGAAGCCAGGTTTCGGGATCCCGAGGTCTGTGTCCTCTCTATTTTGTCATGGATTACTTTATGGTTGCCTTGTAACAAAGGCAAGGTAATGCCTTTGCTCTGCCTCGCTTTGTACACACACCCTCCATATTCAGGTTTCACAAGCAAGCCAGGTTATTCTGGGGGAGAGGAATCTGTGTTGCACAGGTTACATTAGAAACATCAGAGATCTTGTGACACATTCTAAGAACTGTACTCAAACCCAGGGGCTAAAATCAGGTAGCCCTCAGAATGACACCAGCAGCGGCAGCAGCAGCAGCAGCGGCAGCTAACACAGGTGTGGGCAAACTTTTTGACTCGAGGGCCACAATGGGTTCTTAAACTGGACCGGAGGGCCGGAACAAAAGCATGGATGGAGTGTTTGTGTGAACTAATATAAATTCAAAGTAAACATCATTACATAAAAGGGTACGGTCTTTTTCTTTTTAGTTTTATTCATTTCAAACGGGCCAGATCCGGCCGGCGGGCCGTAGTTTGCCCACGGCTGAGCTAACACATGTATAGCATTTGCTATGTGCCTGGCTCCGTCCTAAGCACTTCCCACATTTTAATTCAGTGTATCTTTGCAAAAACCCCACAAGGTATGTACTATCCTGTACATACTAGAATTATCCGTATTTTACAAAGGAGAAAACTAAAGCAGAGAGGTTAAGTAACATGCTCAAGGTCATATAGATTGTAAACTGCCCAGCTGGGATCAGGGGACTGGGGTGGGCTAAATGGGGTCAATGGGAGGGGAAAAGGGGACATATGTAATACTTTCAACAATAAAGATTTTATTTATTTATTTATTTTTTTAAAAATGCCCAGCTGGGATTTAAAGCATACAATCTGGCTCCAGACTCTGGGCTCTCCCAATCTAGTTTCATCTACCTTTCTTCCCAGTCCACCTTTCTCCTCAATGCTACCCTCTACTATACATATAACTCTCCCCTTCTTTTGTGCATTGCCCTTTGCTCTGGACATGCTGGAAGAAAGCCCCTAACAGACCTTCAGTGAGCCATCTCCTTACCCTCCAATCTCTAGCCAGTGTCTCCCATTGGTCAGACCCATCAAAACCCAGCTGAAATGGGAGCCTGAGACTAAGGGCCTGTGGGGGTCAGCACACTCCCGCCGCTGCAATCCAGAGAGGGGCAGGGGGAAAGGCAGGGAATGGACATAAGGGCAAACAGGCCAGGAAGCAGCACGACACTGCGTGTCCTGTCAGAAGCCACATGGAATGAAGAAACAGCAGTTCCCCAAAAGAAGTTGGTCCTGTTTCTAGAAGGGGAAAGAATGCTGGGCAGCATTTCCCAACTGTTCAAGAATGAAATGGTTGCTTCATGAGGTAGTGAGATGTACATCACTGAAGGTGTTCAGAGACTGGACGCTTATCTGTCAGGGATCCTAGTAAGGAAGGCATTGTTGAGTTATTGGGAAGATGGGCAGGACTATCTCTAAATCCCTTCCAGTTTTCACCTGGTGTATTTTCTACAAAGTTATTATTTTTACGTATGTCTTTCCTCCCATAAGCATAGTATTCATTTCTGTGATTAACACAGAATTATAAACTTGTAAACTGGAACATGCTGAGGAATCTGGCACCATCAAGTGGGCCATTGATTGTGTTTCCCTATTGTACCTGGTCCTTCTTGTTACATCTTTGCTCTTGCGTCCAAAGGGTAGTTGCCAAAAATGGCCAGAGACGAAAGAGTTTATCAGTAAGTTGGATCATTAAAGTTTTGTCTTCCCTCTTTGAAACTCCCAAAAGAAAAGAAATCACAAGAACAGATCTTGGCATAGAAAGAAAATGAGACAAAGAGTGCAATCATCATACTAGCGAGTGGTTTTCAGAATGACATCTGTACATTAAGAATATGTAAAAATACCAATTTCATGCTCTGACAACTTATTCTGCATCAGGGGTGGGGTAATGCCTTGGGAATGCCAAATGTCAAAGCATTACATAATGTCAGCTACTCATGTGCTCCTTTGATGAGATATCGCTGGGAATAGGAATTCCTTAAGGGAGAGATGTCTTAAAAAGAGGGAGGGAAGAGCAGAAGCATAAGGAAAGGGAATAAAGGAAGGAAAAAGGGACAAAGGAAGAGGGAAGCTGTCAGCTAAGAATAAAAGAATGATTGTGCAAATTAAAGTTTTATATATACATAACTTTATATATATGGCTTATAGAACAATACATACAATCCCAAATCTAAGCTACCATACGTAGGAGTTACTTATCTCTGTTTTGATTTTCCAAGGAGACTATCCATGTTTGGTTTCTTTTCTTTCAAATGTGTAACAGTGAAATTTTTATAACATCAACAGAAATCTAAATGCAAAGATCATCCATGATCTTGTTGCTCCAAAAAATCCAAGTTCCTTTTTCTGTTCTGTTCTTGTCCAAATGCATAATTTCACACAGTGGCAATCAAAATAATGTAAATAAAAACGCCCATGCTTTCTAAAATTTTGTCATAGGAATTTCCCCTATTATCATACAGACTTCAAAATGACCAGTTTCATTACTTAAGAATATTCCGAGTATATCTGTGCTCTAATGAACTTATCCATTCTTGTGTTGTTAGGCTTTTAGGGTTCCTCCCCACTTTTTCCTAGTTGTAGATAATGCCAAATACACGTCTCCATATATTCAATACATTCAAAAGATCTTTATATGACAGGTACAGTGTAAGATAATAGGAATTATCTGGAAGAATTATCCGTCAGCGTCTAGGAAGGAATCAGGCAAATGAACACACAACTACATTCAGAGCTCTAGCCTCCTGCTCCTCAAAGTGTTCCCGTGGTTCACTGACCAGCAGCATCCTCTTTACCAGAGCGCATGTTAGAATTACACAATCTCAGGCCCCATCTAAGACCTACTGAATCAGATATGAACTTTAACAAACTTTATTTTAAAAACACCACTTAAGCCCTAGCTGGTTTGGCTCAGTAGATAAGAGTGTCAGCCTGCAGACTGAAGGGTCCCGGTTCAATTCCAGTCAAGGGCACATGCCTGGGTTGTGGACTTGATCCCCAGTAGAGGGTGTGCAGGAAGCAGCCGATTAATGCTTCTCTCTCATCATTGGTGTTTCTCTCTCTCTCTCTCTCTCTTCCTCTCTGAATAAAAATATTTAAAAAATAAAAATAAAAACCACTTAAAAAAAAACTCTCAAACCTTGGTGTTGCTCCCTCTCTAGTATGACCATCAAAAGACTTGCATGTGTTTTTCTGTAATCTCATCTCCCACTTCGTCTCCAATTAGAGCACACTGGCTTTTGCTTCCTCCACTTCCAGGGCTGCAATTATTAGTGAGGCAGATGTGAGTCCTTCAAAATCATGAATATATATTGTTATGGATTGAATTGTGTCCCCCCAAAAAGCTATGTTGAGGTCCTAACCTCCAGTATCTCAGAATATGAACTTATCTGGACATAGGGTCATTGCAGATATAATTAGTTATTAAGATATGGTCATACCAGAGTCGGGTGGGCCCCTATCCCAATCTAATGGAAGTGGTGACTGTATAAGAGGAGATGAGGCTCACAGGGAGAATATGGCCATGTGACCACAGAGACTGAGATTGAAGTGATGTATCTACTGGCCATGGAAAGCCAAGGATTGCTAAGAACCTCAGAAGCCAGCAAGGATTCTTTCCTACACCTGTCAGAGAGAGCATGGCCCTGCTGACATCTCCCCACCCCCCCCCCCATATTTTACTTATTTTATTAAATACATTGGAGCCACATTGGTTATTATAATCATACAGGTTTCATATGTGGATTTCTATGTTACAAGTTCTGGATATTGCACTGTGTGCCCACCACCCAAAGGCAAATCTCCCTTCACCATATATAAGGACTTCCTTCACTACTCACCCCCTTCCCTCTAGCAGCCACCACACTGCTGTGTGTGTTCATGAGTTTCAGTTTTATATCCCATATATGAGTGGAATCATATGGTTTTTAGCTTATTTCACTTAGCATAATATTCTCAAGGTGTGCCGTGCCAGCACAGCCAAGGGTTCGGTGAGCCTGGGTGGGGGGCGGTGAAGGGTGTAGAAAAGACAAAGAGAATAAGCTGGGTGGATCTTCCTCGAGAGATCCAGAGGCAAGCTGAGCCTTTATTTTATAGCCAGAGGTAAACAAGGTAATGGTCACCATAGTTACAATGTTCTTGTGAGTTTCACTTGTTTTGGCAGCACTTGCTGCACCTCCCACAGCCCCTTAGCTACCCAGATAAGATCTAGGGGAGTCATAAGGTCAAGCCTAATTATGCTAAGAGGGCTGTGCCCTCTAAGCTGGGACTTGTTTGTGGCTTTGCCAACAGGTCAGTCCAAGGCTTAACCCTATAGCCACTCCCTGCATCAAGGTCCATCTAATATTGCAAATGGTAGTATTTCATCCTTTCTTATGGCTCAGTAGTCCTTCTGTATTCCATTGTGTATATGTACCACTTCTTTATTCAGTCCATTGCAGGATACTTTGGTTGTTTCCATGTCTTGGCCACTATAAACATAGTGGTGCATATATCTTTGTGAATACATGTTTTTTAGTTTTTCGGGTATATACACTGGAGAGGTATTGCTGGGTCATATGGTAGCTCTATTCTTAATTTTTTGAGGAATTTACAGACTGTTTTCCATAGTGGCTATACCAGTCTACATTCCCGCCAGCAGTGAATGAGGGTTCCTCTTTTTCCACATCTCTCCAACATTTGTTATTACCTGTCTTGCTGATAATAACCATTCCAACAGGTGTGAGGTGGTCCAAAGACATAGAGGGATTGGGTCTGCTATACTCATCATTTTCCATGCACGACACATAGTAGACACTCAATAAATATTTCTGAATGAAACAATGAAGGTATTATCAATCTTTTAAAATCTGTCAATCTGACGTATAAACAATTGTATTGTTTTCATTTCCTTTTATCTATTAGGAAGATTGATCATCTCATGTTATTCAGCTGTTTTTAGTTCTCTGTCTACAACTTTCTGTTCAATCCCTTGGCTCATTTTCTGTGGTGGCATTTAGGTTTTTGTTGTTTGCTTATTTTCTTAATCCTCACCTGAGGATATTTTTGCCATTGATTTTTAGAAAGAGCAGAAGGGAGGGAGTGGAAGTGCCCTAACTGGGGCTGGGAATGGAACCTGCAACCCAGATATGTGGCCTTGACCAGGAATCAAACCTGAGACCCTTGGGTTTGAGGGCCAATGGTACAACCACTGTACAACACCGACCCAGGGCAGCATTTAGTTTTCTAATTGACTGTGGGAATTCTTCAGATATTATGGGTAATATCGTTCGGTGTATGTGAGGAAAATATTTTCTCCCAATCTGTGGTTTGTCTTTTAATTTTGTTTATGGTATCTTTCTCCTTAAAATACTATATTAAATGCTTTCTAATTTATAATTTCACTTATTAGTAATTTATTTTTTGAATGGTATGAAGTAGGTTCTAACTGCCTCTTTGCACTTCTTTCAGCAACATTTATCATATACTTCATCTTTTTTCTATTGATTTGAAATGCTATGTCTATTACGCACCAAATGCCTGCATCCATTGTTTCAGACTTTTTGATATTTATTCCTGCTGCAATGCCACATGAGATCTATTTTAGTGCTGATAGCCTGTGGTTACTCTGCTGGTCAACTGGTAGCCTACTGCTACTTTCTTATTTTCATCGATACATGTCATTTACTTTCTGTTGCCCAGTTCAGCTCCCAGCAATTTCTGCCCATTGCTTTCCTGGTCTCATTTCACACAGTTCTATCCTGTTCTAATCTGGTTAAGGTTTGCCCAGATGGTCTTTGAAGACAGGAAATGGGAGCCTTCGATAATGCTACTTGACCAGAACCAGAAATTGTGTCTTCTAAGCAGCCTGGAGCTTCCTCTGGGTGATGTTCAGTCAGATAGATAGAATCCCTCTCTTGCCAAGAAATCAAGGCAGACAATTAAGCCTCTTCTTACTCCTGCACAGCCAAGCCCAGGCACAGAGGAAAGTAGAAAGTAGGTTCTGAGAGCAACAGCACAGCAGAGCAAAAGAAGCCATGCTCGAGAGAGAAACATTGAACATTCTCAAGAAAGTGTGCAGTAGTTCTGGACTCTAATAAAGTGGCCCAGTAGCAAAGCAAGAATAGGCATTGCTAGGGCCATGCAAGAACAGTTGCTGAAGACTGTACAGAAAGTGTGTGAAGTTTGAGGTATGGCGGATAGGAAGACAGAATCTTCTGCAATTACTAGATCAGATATAAGAAATACACCATGCTAATGCAGACTGGTATCAGTCATGGAAGAATATCAGATCCAGAATAAAGGCAGAGGACGAAGATATTGTCACATTAAAGACAGACCTCTGGAGCCCTACTTTGCTAATGGTTTCATCAATTTCATAAAAAACAAGGGATATTAATGTCCAAAACACAAAGCATAACAGCTATAATTTATTGTGTATAAGTGTGCTTAAGTTGACGTAAACTGCATAAAAAACTCACTTGGGCCCTAGCTGGTTTCGGCTCAGTGGAAAGACCACGCCCTATGGACTGAAGCGTCCTGGGTTTGATTCCGGTCAAGGGCACATGCCAGGGTTGTGGGCTCGATCCCCAATAGGGGGCGTGCAGGAGGCAGCCAATCAATGATTTTCTCTCATCATTGATGTTTCTCTCTCTCTCCTTCTCCCTTCCTCTCTAAAACCAATAAAAATAAATTTAAAAAAACTCACTTGGTAAGGTGATCTTTATTATTCTCAATCTTTACTTGTTGTCAATCTACAATCCTGAATAATTCACACAAATGTCATTGCAAAGACACGTCTGGACTGAAAACTGCATGAATCTGGAGTCTGAGATAGGCAGGGGAAGAAAGTTGCCCCCTTATAGAACGAGAACTGAATAAGGTCTATCCCTGTCCCTTCATGCATTAAAATTCTGTGGGACCCAGGGTTCATGAACATTTAAAATAAAGATAGGCCTTTTGCAGTGTGCATATTATGTCAACAAATTACTGATGACATGCTTCAAGATGTCCTGTATGGGATCTAATGATTCTTAAATAAATTAGAACTTCAATAGTTTTGCTAGTCATATAGTCAGTTAGATGTAAGCTTTGAGGAATATACTTCTAACTAGGAATGATAACAAATGAAAACAGAGTCCTTGAAATGCTAACTCCTTATCCTTTGGATTTTATTGTAATGAGAATATTTTACAGTTTAATTTATAGTACATATATTTTCACCTTCATGATTTCATAAGGAAAAGCAGTCTCTAAGAAAAATTAAAATCCATTTATATGACTGTCCAAAATTCAAGAATGATTTCATAGCCTGGATGAAAATTGCATGCTCTCTCCATCACCTTGCAATTTGAAGAACTGCAAAATCATGAATAATAAAAAAGGATGTTAAACTTTTCAAGAAAGCCAGATGGGTACCAATGTCATTGATAATTCCTGAGAACTAACCTGATTGCTGCTTCAGACTAGGAGCCTGAGTTGAGCAGCACTTACCAGATGCAAAGTATGGGCTTTAAGTGACAACTGTGTCTATGATTACATTTTAAATTATAGAGATATTTAGTCTGTACTTGTGGCAAGTGAAAAACATCTAAATTTTAAAGGTCATTTCACTTGCCAGCCTCTATTTCTGCTTCAGTCTTTAAGACTTTGGTGCCAGGGTGCTCGCTTCGGCAGCACATATACTACAAATTGGAACGACACAGAGAAGACTAGCATGGCCCCTGCGCAAAGACGACACGCAAATTCGTGACGTGTTCCATAAAAAAAAAAAAAAAAAAAAGACTTTGGTGCCAGAGAAAGAATGATGGATGGTGAACTGGAAGCCAGTGTTAACACTAACTTTTGCTGGGACTTTGCAAATCCTTTCTCCATTTTGGACCTTAGTTTCCCCTTTTGCAAAATGAGGGAGTTGTACTAGCTGTCCTTTTCAGCTATTGTTCTATAATCACTAGATGAAGCGAAACTGCTGATGAAATCAGTATGCAGCAAGAAGAACTCAAGTTTGGTTTTGTGTGTGTGTGTGTGTGTGTGTGTGGTTTTGTGTGTGTGTGTGGTTTTTTTTTTTTTTTCAGGGCTTGAGGCCGGGTATAAAGATTTTATATCTTCATTTCCAGTATTAGGTAGCGGGGAAATGTGTCCATCTGTGAATTGGGTTGCTCATCATTCCTGTTCTCCCCCATGCCCTTTTCTCCCCACACCATGCGATGCTCTGGACACTTAGAGCCAATGGCTGTTTCTCCACATATGCCACTCACACTTGTCAGTTTCCTTTGCTTCTCTGGTTCTTTTGCCAGAAGATTCCCTTGTCTTTTCTATCTGGTGAACTCTTACTCATTCTTTTTTTTTTTTTTTAACTTTTCCTTTGAATTTTATATTTTGACATAATCTCAGGCAGAAAAAAGTTGCAAAATTAGTATAAAGAATTCTTGTCTACCTTTTACCCAGATCTCCCAAATGTTAACTTTTTAACCACATCTGTCATCCTCTTTCTCTCCTTTTCCTTTCCCCCAACACATTTTTTTCTGAACCCCTTGAGAATGAGTTTCAAATGATGCTCTCTTTTACTCCAAGTACTTCAGTGTGGATTGCCTAAAAAAAGGACATTCTCTTACATACTTGTAATATAAATATAAAAATCAGGAAAATAACATCGATACAGCACTTGGTTTATTTGGATTTTTCAAATCGTCCCAACAATACCCTTTACGGCAAAAGAAAATCCCAGAGTGTGCATTGCATTTATCCTGTCTCTTTGACTGCTGTGCCCTGACCAAGAATCGAACCGTGACCTGGTTCATAGGTCCACGCTCAACCACTGAGCCACAATGACCGAACTCATTTACAAGTTTGATAGACACTATCAAGAAAGCTCCTGTAAAGGGCTTTTCCAATTTATATTTCCATGAGATCATTTGCATTTTTCTGATGATTAGCGATGTTGAGCGCCTCTTTATCATAGTTCATGGCCTTATGGGTTTCTTCTGTGAATTGCCTGTTGGTGTTCTTTGCTGCTAGAATGCTGGCATGTTGTCTTTTTCTTTCTCAGTACTTGCTTGGCCTCCTCCTTGACAGAAGGGGGTTTCTCCACTTCCCTTAAACAGCCAGTTGCTCCCTCCTCTACTGTCCCACAACACTGTTCACACTGTGGGACAGCAGAGGAGGGAGCATTCATCTGACAGACATTTAATACTGGATCCACTCATTGCACAAGCGTTCTCTGTGAGTTCACTATGGGCTTGGCCTTGGGCTAGGGCAGTGATGGCGAACCTTTTGAGCTCGGTGTGTCAGCATTTTGAAAAACCCTAACTTAACTCTGGTGCCGTGTCACATGTAGAAATTTTTTGATATTTGCAACCATAGTAAAACAAAGACTTCTATTTTTGATATTTATTTTATATATTTAAATGCCATTTAACAAAGAAAAATCAACCCAAAAAATGAGTTCGCGTGTCACCTCTGACACCGTGTCATAGGTTCGCCATCACTGGGCTAGGTGCTAGATGTAGAGATAGGAGCAGGTCATTCATCGTCTCCACCCTCAAGGAGATTAGTTTTGAAAGGCAACTTTGGGCATAGAAAAGAGCATGAGTTTTGGATTCAGACAACATTTGGGTTTGAATCTGTGTGATTTAGAGCAAGTCACATGGCCTCACCAAGTTGCAATTTTTGTACTAGTGAAATGGGTTAACTGACACCTCCCTTACAGAGAGTCAACTTGAGAAGGGGAGAGAGACCATATAACTCAAGTGGCTAGCAAGGGCCTGTTACATAGTAGCCTCTCAGTGAATGAATAGTAATGAAAAAGCATCTTTTAAGAGGTCAAATGATTAGTTCTCAGAGGTTCTAGGAACTACTAATAAATTAGAATAAAAGAAAGGAGGTAGCTCCTCCCTCTGCAATAGAAGGGTAAGGATGAGTACTATGTGCCACTTGCCTAGATCCTGCTACAGTACATCCCTCATCTTGTCTGCTTTCTGTAGCAAGGCGAGCCCCTTTGTTGGGGCCCCTCACCCCAATTCATCTGCTTACTGTTAATACAGTATCGCCACTGCCCTGGGGAAAGCAGGTGCTTCCTTCCTCAAATAAATGTGCTCTTTAGAACATTCTCTGTAAGAGAGGTTTCAGGCTAGTTGTGCATGCTGTCACCCCCCGATCTCAAGTGCGTACCAGAGATAGCATGAGGTGGAAAGGAAATACTGTGTTTGTGGCAACCTCCAAGGGGAACGCAGACACAGTTCTGCCTGTTAGGTGACTCTTGGCAAGTCTTCCCTTCTGGGCTTCAGTTCTTCATCACTGCAATAGGAGACTGGATCTTATTTCTAAAAGCCATCTAAATGAGAACTCATCATGTAAAGGCAGTGTGTGTGTGTGTGTGTGTGTGTGTGTGTATACACTACTTTCCTTAGAAACCTTTTTATCCTTGGGACCCCTACAGCTCTTTATACCCACCTTAATGTCACGGAGCACTACACTGCATTTATTGGGGGTTATGACATGATTCCACACTGTCATAGCTGGTGGATCCACATCTGGTTTTTGGTTTCCTTGGAGTCAGAGTGGCTTCATTCCTTTAACACTTTATTGAGTGCTTACGGTCTACCATGCATTATGTTAGCTGGAGAAAATACAAAGATAAAATGTCAAAGTTTCTGCCATCTGAAACGGTAAGATAAATACAATATAACTGCTTTGATGGAGGTTTCTACAAAATGTAGGGGAGTCGAGGAGAAGGAATACCTATTCTGTTTGGTTTCCCTGAAGACCCAGGGGGTGGGCAGAGCCAGGGAGAAGGACTTGACAGGCAGTGGGAGTGCCCAATGTAAAGGCACAGATGTGGGAGAGCATAGTGTGTTCTGGCTACTGCCCAGGATTTAGCATCGTTAATAGGTAGGCAGATTCAGCTCATGAATTGCCCTTTATGCCATCCAAAGGACTCTAGGTTTTATGAAATAACCTAAAGGTGGTGACTAAGGCACTCTGAACATAGGAACATAGTAAACCTTGGTTCAATGCATGAGGATTAGGCACAGTAATTTGGAGTATTTCTATCATTTTGGTCTTGGGCACAATGTAACTTCTCTGAATTGATTTCTTTTTGTGAAATGGAAATTCTTAAAAACCAACCTGGCATTAGATAAAAGCTCAGTAAGTTATTTTATTAAGATAACATTTGTTCTACACAACACACATTATTAAACAATCTAGTAAACCCTTTAGTTGTTTCCTCCTCTGCAAAATGGGTCTTTCAATTTTACCTTTTCATTGCCCCGTCCTCCTTCCTAGCACTTACCATAATTTTAATTAAAATTTCTAATTTTCCCAGCCAAACTCTGAGATTTATAATTAAATTATTTGCATTTTGTGTTCCCAACTAGACTCTTAGCTCTATGAGATCACAAACTTTACATCCGCAGTTGCTAATGCTGTGTCCCTCTCAACTGAGGTTCAAGAAATGTTGGCCAAAAGAACCAATGTCAAACTTGTCTTTCAGGGTTGTTGCCAAGGGCCAGCGAACTGATACCAGTAAAGGTGCTTCACTATTTGTAAAGTTGTACAGATGGGTTTATTATTACTAAGAATTAAAATAAAGTGTGAGAAAAGGAACCAACGCCAGAGGCTTCCAACACAATCGCATAGCCTCTGGAGGCTTCTAAAGGACCAGGATTCACTTCAACCTTCTGCAGGAGTACAGCTCTTCAAGGCTTACAGAGAGTTCATCTGTTGCCTGTAAAAACAGCCGGAAACGCCCCAGTACCAACTAGGTTCAACTTCAAACTAGAGGCGGAAGGTACCTGCCTAGGTTCACCGGGCACACAGGAGAAGTTAGAAGCTAGGCGCTCTCGAAGAGGCTTCCCTGGATCAGACGGCCAAGCCACCCGACACGCCACACTGGGTCCCTTGTCCCCATCTCGGTCACGGTTGGGAACCCGCACCACGTGGCACTGGGAGTAGGGAGGATGACGCAAGCGATCCAGAGAGAAGGAGGCAGAACCTGTCCTGAAGCCGGCCCAGGGGCATCATGGGAGATGTAGTTTTTCTTGCGGGCGCATAAGGAAGGGTGCGAGCTCCCGCCCTGGTTTGATCAGGGAAGTAGGATTTCTAACGCGCAAGTCATGCAAATAAAGTGTCCCCTATTGTAGATGCAGCCTAGGTATCTTTGAAAGAAGCAGTGAAGGGAAAGGGGAAAAGCAAGGAAGACAAACCAAAAGATTATGAACGGGGAAGGAAAGGGTTAATCGATGTTACGCATGCGTACAGTGGTCCCGCAGGATGAGCCGGGACGGAAGAGGACTCCCGGGAGCTGTGTTTTCCCCGGAAGTGCCTGCCCTCCTCCCGAGTCCGCGCGGACGCGGTTTTCTTACCTCATTTGTACTCGCCCCTCCCCGTTCCTCTACGCGTCTTGGTTCCTGGTTGGTGCTTCCTGGTCGCAGCCGCGGCAGTGAGTATGTGTGTGGCAGACCCCTCGCGGCCCGTGGCCGGGGGACCCCCGCTCGCCCTCCGCCTCGCCCGCCGGGCTTTGGAACTGGCGCGTGTCGCCTCGCCGGCCTCCGCGTTCCCCGTCTGTCCCTCGTTCGTGGCGGGGCGCGCGGCTGGCGATCCCTCCGTGCGGCTGTGCCCTGCGCGGCTCGGCTGCCCAGCTGAGGTGCCCGCTCTTCCCTGCCCGGCCACAGCCCGAGGTCGTGGTTCGAACAGGGCTGGGCGCCATGGCCTCGGTGGGGGTGGCGGTTCTCTCTGCTTTACCCCCACGACCCCAGGATCGTTCCTGTCTGTTGGGGAAGCTGATGGGTCCCTTGAACGCAGAGGTCCCGCCGCACCGTGAGGGACCGGGCCGGGGAGGACCGAGCAGTCCTCGGCCAAGTCCAGCCTCTGGTCAGAAGCTGCAGCTGCAGGGCCAGAAACATTTCGGGAGATGTGCCCCTTCGCTCCTGTAAAACGGGGAGATGTGGGCTGTGTTCGCCAAGATCCCCTTTACCCCTCACATGTCGTGAACCCGCAGTTAGTTCACCGTGAAGAGCTGCCCGGGCGGCGGGGAAGCTCTGGAGCCGGCAGGGCGGAGGGGGAGGCAGGCCGGAGGGGGAGCCAGACTGGAGGGGGAGCCAGGCTGGAGGGGGAGGCAGGCTGGAGGTGTAGCCAGGCCGGAGGGGGAGGCAGGCCGGAGTGGGAGGCAGGCTGGAGGGGGAGGCAGGCTGGAGGTGTAGCCAGGCTGGAGGGGGAGGCAGGCTGGAGGTGTAGCCAGGCCGGAGGGGAAGCCAGGCCGGAGGGGGAGCCAGACTGGAGGGGGAGCCAGACTGGAGGGGGAGGCAGGCCGGAGGTGTAGCCAGGCCGGAGGGGGAGCCAGACTGGAGGGGGAGCCAGACTGGAGGGGGAGGCAGGCCGGAGGTGTAGCCAGGCCGGAGGGGGAGGCAGGCTGGAGGGGGAGCCAGACTGGAGGGGGAGGCAGGCTGGAGGGGGAGCCAGGCTGGAGGGGGAGCCAGGCTGGAGGGGGAGGCAGGCCGGAGGTGTAGGCAGGCTGCAGGGGGAGGCAGGCTGCCGGGGGAGGCAGGCTGGAGGGGAGGCAGGCTGCAGGGGGAGGCAGGCTGCAGGGGGAGGCAGGCTGGAGTGGGAGGCAGGCTGGAGTGGGAGGCAGGCTGCAGGGGGAGGCAGGCTGCAGGGGGAGGCAGGCTGCAGGGGGAGGCAGGCTGCAGGGGGAGGCAGGCCGGAGGTGTAGCCGCGGTTCTGTGCAGCCTCGCCGGTGACCGCGAATCTCATCTTCAGGCTGGATTCACTCGTATTTCAGGGTTGAATTAGGAGATCTTTCAGGCTCGAAGAATGAACAAGCTTCCCTCACACTCTTTCAGGACTTTTCCAAAACTTGGTTTTGAACACTTAGGCTATCACATCCAAAGACTTTTAAGGGGGCTTTGTGTATGCTTCGACAGTATTATGCTTTTGGGACGTTCCGTATTGCTGTTTTCCAGAGAGTCGGAGGGTGGGGAACGAGCTGTGGACGTGGAAGTGGGGATTAAGATAGTTATAAAGATAAGGTACTGCCTAGCGAAAGGAAAGAGATAGGGGAGAGGTGAAGGAAGTGCTTTGATGTTGGATTAATGATCCTAAGGGGACTTCATGCATCCCAAGAACAGCTGGACTTTTCCGAATAAATTTAGCATAATTGTCTCCCAGTAAACATCTCGTATTCTCCCTCTTGTTGTGTGACTATTGTTTCACACAGTCCTCTGGGTCCTCTACTCCAGTCGGATTTGCTCCCAAGTGAAAGTCACATTTGAGGAACGGACAGACTTTAACACTAGAGTCAACAGTTTTTAATATCTCACCATCAGGACAGCTCACTTAAAAGTAATTCAGGTTTTAAGTTGAAAATAAATTCTATTAGTCACTTTCCATTGAAAACTGAGTTTAAAATCAAGATGCCAATTTACATCTCCGTGAGAATGGATACCTCTGTTACCAAGAAGAAACTCCTAGGCTCAAAGTTCTTTGAAAGGAAGAGCAATAGGCCCGGCATGATCAGAAGGTAGACTGCTAGAGCCGAAGCATTGGCTTTAAAGACTGTAGTAAAACCCAAAAAGCTTAAATAAGCCTTCCATTGTCTAGTTTGAAAATTCAGTGAAGGGTTACTGCCCCCACTTTTGAATGTTGAGAGCCTGTGCAGTTATTCTCTGCGGCTGTTTTAAGCCATTTTAATTGTTTAGGTAAGTTTCACCCCCAAACTAATGTTTAAGTTTCTTAACCTAAATCTTTTTTGCTCATGGGATGGATGTCTATGATCTTTGAGTACCAAGTTGGGAGGCTCCTGGGTGCTAAACTGACAAACTCAAATGTATGCTTTGCCTTTCATGGTTTTTCTACTCCACTGGGAGCTAAAATGGATACTCGTGAAATAAATTTAAGTGTTAGAACCAATTCAAATATAGCTTTGAAGAAAGGCTTTAAAAAACGTTTATTTGGAATTATTTTAAAATTAAAAAACAACAACACCTTAGTGAACACTTGGCTGTAAGTTACATCTTCAATGTAAACTGAAGATGTTGCGTGAGATTATCTGAAAGGTTATCAGACTTAAAATTTTGTGATTCTTATAGGGACCTTATGTTATCTAGTTAAGTATGCTTGAGAATTGTGTACCTTGATAAAAAAAAAGCCAAGAAAGCCTAAATCAAGATTTTATATTAATTCTCTAAGTATACACTTTTTTAAAAAAGTAAATTAAATGCATGTGAATGTAATTAAAGTAGTAAAATAAACCAAAACAGCCTCAGGCAAACCTTAACCCTGGCATATAGAAACTACATAAATAGAAGAGCAAGTTATGCAGAGCACAATTTTCAAGTACAGAAGATAGAAAATCCTCTTAAAGGCCATAGGGGCTAAATTGTTAAATTCATTTTTCTACATTTCAGGGAAAGAGATAAACCCTTAGACCCAAGGAAGTCAGTTTTTATTATATTTCTTTAGTTTATTTTTGGCATACATTCACAGGTGTGCCTATGGCTCTATTCTTAATCCCTTTCCTTTGGGATGGCTCCAAGAGTAGTACAAATTTGTAACTCTGTAATTTAGCTCTTTAATTTTTTTCTGTGCTGCACTGGAATTATGTTTTATCTTAAGTCCACACTGGATCCTCAGGATGGATCCAGTGAGGATTTTGAGGGAAGCATAATTCCTTTGACTTCTTTTAGAATTAATTTACCTATTAAATGAAAAGGAAAGGATTCATCTTTTATTTGAATTCCTCTGAGGCTAACATTTCAATATAAACTGATAAATGCTATGAGCATTATTATTCAGACAGCCACATTCAACTTGTATGACTATAACTGCATAGCCACCTGAAGGACAGTGCAAGAAGGGAACAGGTAAAAAAATGTACCTTTTAGAAGGAAAAAGGCATTGAAAGTTTGTTTCTTTTCTCCTATCTTTATTGATATAACTGACAAATAACATTGTGTAAGTTTAAGGTGTTCAACATGATTTGATACACATATATATAATTACCACATTGATATCAGTTAACACATCAATCACCTCACATATTTCCTTTTATTTTTTTTTAGTAAGAACATTTAAGATCTGTTCTCTTAGCAGATTTCAAGTATACAATACAGTATTGTTAACTCAGAACTTAATCTTCTTTTTAAAAATCTAGCTTTATTGAGGTATAATTGACATACAACATTGGCTAAGTTTAGGATATACAACAAAAATTGGTTTCTTTTTTTCTGTAAAAAATTTTCATTAATTTCTTCATTGGCTTTTATTTATTTGACTAGAGGCCTGGTGCACGAATTTGTACATGGGTGGGGCCTCTCTGGGTGGCCTGCGGGGATAGGGCCAAAACCCGCAGTCCATTGCTGCCTGCAGCTCCTACCTGCCTCTCCTGCTCATCCTGGCCCCACTGTACCTGCCGCAGGCTCGCGTCCAAGCAGTCCTGATCAGGAGAGGCTTCATGCTGCCATAGCAGCGCTCACCAGCCATGAGCCCTGTGTCTGGCACCCTCCTGAGGGGAGTGGCCCGCAGGCTGGGGCTGAAATTGACTCTCCTCGATTGCGAGAGGGTGCAGGTCAGGCCGAGGGACCCCACCAGTGCACAATCAGGCCAGGCAGGGACCGTGGGAGGTTGGCCAGGGTGCGAGAGACCACAGGAGGGCTCAAGGGTGTGTCTGACCCATCTCACTCAGTCCCGATTGGTCAGACCCCAGCAGCAAGCTAACCTATGGGTTGGAGCATCTGGTGGTCAGTGCACATCATAGCGACTGGTCTACCAGTCAACTATCTGCCTCCTGGTGGCCAGTGCATATCATAGCAAGCTGTTGAGCAGCCTTAGCATATCATTAGCATATTACGCTTTGATTGGTTGAACAGTTGACCAGATGATTGGACACACTTAGCATATTAGGCTTTTATTATATAGGATTCTTGGAGTCAGCTGGTTTTATCACCAATGTCAGAACATCCTGACATTTTGGGCAGAGAATTGGTAAACTAAGAAAATGACTAGTCTTTCTAAATCATGTCTGTATAGATAAAAGGGGAGTAGAAAGAATAAATTGTCATTGTTATTCTCTAGGCTGTCCCTGATTTTTTAAAAAACATGAGTTATTTTTCCAGAGCTCTCATTTTGATCAATATTCCATCAGTACCTAATTGAAACATTTACTGTATAGATTTTTGGTTGATGACATGAGAATAGTTGGAATAGTTGGAGACAACTATGAAAATCCCATCATAATTTTCTTATTTTAGGTACATATTAGACATCATGGCTGAAGAACAAATGCCTGATGATTTATTCTTTATTAATTTAACAGACATTTATAGAGATCCTGCTAAAATAGCAGTTACTCTGCTGGGTTTTGGGGATCCATTGTTAACCAAATGCATATAGTTCCTGCCCTCCTGGGGTATGTGATTAGTGCTTATGGGAGATTTACTTTAAATTAGTAGTTAGAAATTTGGTGTTTTGAAAGTGCTATGGAAGCCTATGAAAGAGACACTTAATTTAATCTGGTGGGGCAAGGAAAGCTTCCCTGAGAAGTGATGCTTAAGCAGAATTGAAGGATGACAGGATTTAATATGCTCACAGTCAGAAAGTAAAGTTCTTCCAAAGCTGAGTTTTGCCTCAGTTTCAGGTCCTTAGTAAGTTTATATTTTATACCTATCTTTTAGCTGGCACAGAAGTAAACCAGGTTTATCAGATACACACACACACACACACACACACACACATATATGATGATATGATGGGGAATATAATATATATAATATATATATATATTAGAGGCCCGGTGCACAAAAATTTGTGCACTCGTTGTGGGAGGGGGGTCCCTCAGCCCGGCCTGTGCCCTCTCGCAGTCTGGGACCCCTCGGGAGATAACGACCTGCTGGCTTAGGCCTGCTCCCGGGTGGCAGAGGGCAGGCCCAATCCCTAGGTGCAGCCCCTGGTCGGGTTCAGAGCAGGGCCGATTGGGGGGTTGGGGCGCCGCCCCCTGTCATGCACAGAGCAGGGCGATCGGGAGGTTGTGATGCCACCCTCAGTCACGCTCAGGGTAGGGCCGATTGGGGGTTTGGGGCACCACCCCCTGTCACACTCAAGGCAGGGTCGATGGGGAGGTTGCGGTGCCACCCCCTGTCATGCACAGAGCAGGGCCCATCAGGGGGTTGGGGCGCTGCCCCCTGTCACTCACAGAGCAGGGCCCATCAGGGGGTTGGGGCGCTGCCCTCTATCACCCACAGAGCAGGGCCGATCAGGGGGTTGGGGTGCCGCCACTGTCACACTCAGGGCAGGGCCGATGGGGAGGTTATGGCTCTACCCCATCACATACAGAGCAGGGCCTGTCCGGGGGGGGGGGGGGGCGGTTGGGGCGCCGCACCCTGTCACACACAGAGCAGGGCCGATCAGGGGGTTGGGGAGCTCCCCACTATCAGGCACAGAGCAGGGCTGATCAGGGGGTTGGGGCGCCTTCCCCTGTCACGAACAGAGCAGGGTGGATAGGGAGGTTGTGGCCCCGCCCTCTGTCACACACAGAGCTGCAGGGCGATCAGGGGGTTTGGGCGCTGCCCCCTGTCACGCTGATCCCGGGCCAGGAGGCCTCGCGGCTCCGCTGATCCTGGTGCTGGGAGGCATATTACCCTTTTACTATATAGGATAGAGGCCTGGTGCATGGGTGGGGCCGGCTGGTTTGCCCTGAAGGGTGTCCTGGATCGGGGTGGGGGTCCCCACTGGGGTGCCTGGCCAGCCTGGGTGAGGGGATGATGGCTATTTGCAGCTGGTCACACACCCTTCAGGGTGGGGGTCCCCACTGGGGTGCCTGGCCAGCCTGGATGAGGGGATGATGGCTCTTTGCAGCTGGTCACACACCCTTCAGGGTGGGGGTCCCCACTGGGGTGCCTGGCCAGTCTGGGTGAGGGGCTCAGGGCTGTTTTCAGGCTGGGGGTGACTGAAGCTCCCAACCGCTCCTTTTTTTCTTTCTTTTTTTAAAATTCTGGGCCAGCTTTAGCTTTGAGGCTTGGCTCCAGCTGTTAGGCCTCTGCTGCTGAAAGTAGGTTTCTGGCCTTTGCTTACAATGTTGCGATCCTACTGGCTGAAGCCTGGCGGACTAAAGCAGGTTTCTGGAGTTTTGTTTAGCTTCTATATTTGTTACATAGTTGCTTAGAGTTGCAGCTCAGAGGCCTGCAGTGGCAGGCGGGGAACGTTGGAGTCCTCCGTCACTGAAGCAAGCAAGCCTCATATTAGTTTCAAGCTGCCTGGCTGCCGGCCACCATCTTGGCTGGCAGTTAATTTGCATATTGCCTTGATTAGCCAATGGGAAGGGTAGCGGTTGTACGCCAATTACCATGTTTCTCTTTTATTAGATAGGATACACACACACACACACACACACACACACACACACACACACACACATATATATATATATATATATATATATATATATATATTTGGTTAAGGATTAGAAAGCCATGAGGTTATTTTTTTAAATTGAGAATAAAAATCTACACAAAAACAGTAAATAAATTTGTTACCCATTATAGATGTTAGTCATAGCTGAAGTAATATTCCTATATGAGAATGTATACCAGAAAAGATGAGATCCAGAACCAAGGAGAAGAGGTAGAATGGATGGAATAGTGAGAATTACATAACTATATTTGTGATTTTGGAGAAAAAGTATTAGGTGTCTGAGGCAATGGATCACAACCTCCTTTTTCCTTTCCAACATACCTGCAAAATATGTCATTTTCTTTAATAACTATAACTCAATTTGTTGGTAGTAATTTTCATTTGGGAGGGTGGGCATTATTAGAGTAGGTCATAATTGGATTTAGAAATCCTTGAAAAAAAGCTGTTCCAAGAGAAAAAGGTATTTTTTAAAAAAAATCCTTACCCAAGGGTATGTTTTTATTGATTTTTAGAGAGAGAGAGGAAGGGGTGAGGGGTGACGAGAGAGAAACATCGATGTGAGAGAAAAACATCAATCATTTGCCACCCATAGGCATCCTGGCTGGGGCTTGAACCCATAACCTTTGGTGTATGGGCCAATGCTCTAAGCAATCCAGGCCACCTGGCCAGGGTGAAAAAAAGGTATTTTAATATGTTATTGAGAAAAATGATAGCCTTTGTATAGAAGTTAGCACTAAACAGGACTGACCCAAGTTTTAAAAATACGTTCTTTGTATGACTTTCTCTTTTACAGCATCACTGTTACAGACTTTCATGATGTTTGGTGGTTATGAGACTATAGAAGCTTATGAAGATGACCTTTATCGTGAAGAGTCATCTAGTGAACTAAGTCTCGATAGTGAGGTGGAATTTCAGCTCTACAGCCAAGTACATTATGCTCAGGATCTTGATAATATCACCAGGGAGGAAGAACATGAAGAAAAGAACTCTGGGGATTCTGAATCATCTAGTAGTAAGCAAAATCAAAAGAACTTAATTATCCTTTCAGATAGTGAGGTCATCCAGCTATCAGATGGGTCAGAAGTCATCACTTTGTCTGATGAAGATAGTATTTATAGATGTAAAAGAAAGAATTTTAGAGTCCAAGCAAAAGAAAAGACCAGAGTTTCTCCTGCTTCTCTTCATTCTCATGAGTTGGATGGTAAGAAATGCAAGAAGGATATTAAGAAGCCTAAACCTGAAGAGAAATCAGGTATGGTCCGAGAGGTTATGATTATAGAAGTCAGTTCAAGTGAAGAGGAAGAGAGCACCATTTCAGACAGTGACAACGTGGAAAGCTGGATGCTGCTGGGATGTGGAGTGGAGGATAAAGATGATGATATCCTTCTCAATCTTGTGGGATGTGATAACTCTGTTAATGAAGGTTAGTATCATGTTGGCCATTTTGAAAAGTAGTATCATCTTTAGAAGACTTTTCCTAGACAAAAAGGGTCTGCTCCATTTAATTCCTCACCTTTTGGTCGTGTTTTTTGCCTTGTTTCTTGTGAGACTCTCTTACCAAAGGCTACTCTAATGGTGGTTTGTCTGAACATCAGAAAGAGTATGTCAAAATATCAAAGAAACTCTGCTTCTGCTGGAAGCAATTTCATAGCTGCTTCTTCCTGTTTGGCTAGAGCCAGTTCTGGACCTGAAATCTTAGTTTCCCTCTCTCTCTGCTTGGTACCACAGGTGAGTACCCCAACCACCTCTGACATTGGTCCCATGCTCTCATTCAGCCAACTCTGTTGGGTCTGCTTCTTCTTAAGTGATTTGCTTACCTAGGAGTTATTCAGGTAGCAAGCATTGGGATTGCTTGGTACACATAGGATATGGAATTAATATTAAGATTGCAGGAGCTCCACAATAAGTAAAGTAGGAAACTGAAAAGCTAAAAATGTGCAGTAAACTGTAGGAGAGAATGCAAATTCTGAGAACCACATCACAGGATTGAAATTTCGGTGTTAGCTTTGTTTCTTCTGTCACAAGTAGTCATCTAGTATTGATACTTATCCTTTTAAAAAGTGCCTTTCATGTCTTATCTTTTATACCCAATGCCTAGCAATAGTTCCCTAAATGATCCTTTTTTTTTTTTTTTAATATATCTTCCCTGCACACTATAAAGGTCCTGAAATGCCCTTTTACTCAGAGTATTTTACTGCTGTTCCAAAACCTTTCATGGTACCCACTTGCCCTCGAGGAATGTTGATACTGAATGGAGATCATGCTCTGGAGCTCCAGAGATTGACAAACTTTATTATAAGGAGCCAGATAAGAAATATTATTTTAGGTTTCCAGGCCACAGGGTCTCCTAACTACTTAACTTTGCCCTTATTGTGGGCACAATACCTAAGAAATGGGATGGTTCGTTCTTTCTTTCTTTTTTTAAATGATTTTTTTTTAAGAGAGAGAGAGGTGTGGAGAGAAAGAGAGGTGTGGAGAGAAAGAGAGAGAAATGATGTGAGAGAGAAACATCGATTGGTTGCTTCCCGCATGTGCTGACTAGGGATTGAACCTGCATCCTGGGTATGTGCCCTGATCAGGAATTGAACCTGCCACCTTTTGGTGTATGGGAGGATGCTCTAACCAACTGAACCACACTGACCAGACCTGGGATGGTTATTTCAACAAAACCTTTTTTTTTTTTAAATATATTTTATTGATTTTTTACAGAGAAGAAGGGAGAAGGATAGAGAGTTAGAAACATCAATGAGAGAAATTGATCAGCTGCCTCCTGCACGCCCCTTACGGGGGATGTGCCCACAACCAAGGTACATGCCCTTGACCGGAATCGAACCTGGGACCCTTCAGTCCGCAGGCTGACGCTCTAGCTCTATCCATTGAGCCAAACCGGTTCGGCTCAACAAAATCTTATTTATAAAAACAGGTGGCTGCCTCAGGCTGTAATAGGCCAACTCTGAGAATTTGACAGCAAAAGGAGGAAAAGAAATAGAATAGTACATAGAAATATTACGTAGAAAAGAAATAAAATATAGAGCAAAATCAATTAAAGTTTTGTCAGAATAAAGAAGATCTAATAATGTTTTTAGAAGGAAAAAACTTTTGAAGGAGAGATTATACCTATTTGGTAGATTAGAGTGGGAGGGGCCAAGTAGAAGATGGGTTCAGGTATATATGTCTGAATTAGTTTCAAAAGGGGAGAGACACATCATTAATCACTAAATTATCAAATATTTGTAGAGAAGAATTTCATTGTTTTGGGGATATCTGTATTTTTATTGAGATGAAATTAACATAAAATTAACCATTTTAAAGAGCTTAATTCGGTGGTTTTTAGTTCATTGGAAATGTAGAACCGTTACATCTATGTAGTTCCAAAACATTTTCACCACATCCAAAGGAAACACTGTACCCATTGAAATCACTTTCATTCCTGCCTCCTCAGACCCTGCAACCACTAATTTGTTTCTGTCTCTATGCATTTACCTATTCTGGATATTTCATCTAAATAGAAGCATACAATATGTGACCTTTTGTGTCTGGCTTTCACTTAGCATAATGTTTTGGAGATTTGTGCATGTTGTAGCACATACCAGTTCTTCATTCCTTTTAAGGCTGAATAACATTTCATTCTGTGAATATATCACATTTTGTGTATCCATTCATTTGTTGATTGACATATGGGTTATTTCCACCTTTTGGCTGTTGTGAACAGTGCTGTTGTGAACATTCATTCATATTTAGCTATTTATTTGAATACCTGTTTTGGATATTCTTTTGATTACATACCTAGGAATGGAATTACTGGTATTTTTATATTTCACTTTTTGAGGAATTACCTATTTTTCACAATGGCTGCACCATTATACAGTTTTATCAGTACAAGGATTCCACTTAACGGCATGGTTTTTTATGATGACTTGTCGTGTTGTACATTTCTATATGATTTACACATTTCTACTAATATTTGGTAGGATCTTTGCTATTTTTTAGGGCCCCCCCCCCGCCCATTTTGTTTCATATAGTTGTTGCTTATGTTGGCTTATGTTTTTCTAGAATAGCTTTTTTGCATAAAATTTTCTTGTATGTTGCCATTCATTTATAATTTTTAAAGAAACTGATTCATTCTTATAGGTATGTATTCCTTTAAAGTTTAGTGTGTGTATTAGTAAAAGTGTTTGATACAAGACCTAAGTAATCTTGATTCCAGACATTCAGTGTATGCTTCTATTATCCATATTGACATCCCTATTCTTTGCTTCTAGGAATTTTTAAAAATATATTTTTGGAGCGGGGCGGGATGGGGCAGGGTAGGGGGGAAATTAAAAAAAGAAAAAAAATATATATATATTTTTATTGACCAGAGAGAGAGAGAGGGAGAGAGAGATATCAGTGATGAGAGAGAATCATTGATTGGCTGCCTCCTGCACACCCCACATTGGGGATTGAGCCCGCAACCCCGACATATGCCCTGATGAGGAATCAAACCTTGACCTTCTGGTTCATAGGTTGATGTTCAACCACTGAGCCATGCTGGCCAGGCTAGGATTTGTGTGTTTTTTTGTTTTTTGTTTCAGCCAAATTGAAGCAAATTCTGCAGCCTGCAAATTAACTTGCTTGACTCTTATGAACTCTTACAGATATTCAAATATATATTCCTATTATATTTCCTTGACCTGCTAATGCCATAATCCTATTTCTTTCCAGTTAATAAGCAGTATATTCAGTGCTGATACCTATTTGAGTGTGTTGTTATTCTCTAGTCATTATTATCTCATTCATAAATAGATCCGGGGATAGGTCTGATTCAGTGTATATAATAGTCTCTAGAGAAAAGATTTTTTCATGTTGGTGGAATTTTGTGGAAATTCTGGCATACTTTTGAAATGATGATTGTTAAACAGCAACAATAGCTAATTTGTGTTCTCCTTTCCCTTCCCTCAACCCCTACCCCCAAACTATGACATATTTAAAATATCAATAGGACATAAGAGAAGAGATTATAAACTCCTTGATGGCAGGTCTTTTCCACACTCAGAAGTCTCCTTTTTATATATTTATACTAGAGGCTCAGTGCATGAAATTCGTGCACTGGAGCGGGGGAGGGGGTCTCCCCCAGGCTGGCCTGTGCCCTCTCACAGTGCGGGAGCCCCACGATCAATCGCATCGCCCCTGCCGGGGTCCAACCCCAGCAGGTCCAGGGGTTCCCAAAGGTGTGGACGGAGTCGGCGAAGAAGGAATGACACGGAGATAGCGTTCAATTGATCAGCAGCCTAGCCAGGATCTCCAGCCAGGATCTCCAGCCAAGTTCTGGTCTGGATCTCCAGAGAGGTTCTGCTTCGGATCTCCAGCCAGGTTCTGTGGCCATGTTCCCTCGCTAGGTTCTCCAGCCAGGTTCTGTCCAGGCTCTCCAGTCAGGTTCAGTGTCCAGGTTCCAGTCAGGTTCTCCTGCCAATCTCTGTAGTCAGGTTCAGTCCAGGATCCCTTGCCATGTTCTCCCGCTAGGCTCTGTCTCTAGGCTCCGAGGCCAGTCCCTCTCCAGGATCCTCCGGCATGCTCTCTCCAGCGAAGTTCTTCTGTCTCTAGGCTCCGTGTAGGTTCTGTCTTCTTGATTCTGTTCTAAGTTCTGAGTGTTTCTGTCTTGTTACAACTGTATTTATACCAGTTGATTCAATCCTATCAATCTCTATTACAAAGATTAGGGCGTTTCTTATCTCCATTCCAGGGAGAAAAGATTATGTAGTTTAAGCATGATTGTTCGTAGTTAAAGGGATTAATTACCCGCCTGGCACTTAGTTGAGGGGTTTTATTCCCTCCCTAACTTCAGGGGAAAATCCCTATCTGGGGATTCAACCTTTCTCGGAGAGGTGACCTTGGTTAAAACACAGCGCCAAGAAGGTGAGCAAACATATTAAGAACCGTATGCCATATATGCCAGGTCCCTTGAAACAGCAAGGATGGACCGGCTCCCGGCAGCCCCAAAGAGGTAGGCTCTGCCCACCCATCTGGGCTCCTCTATGGATGCCCCAGAGAGGTAGGCCAGAGCCACGGGACCCGCCTCCGCACCGGGCACACAGCATCAAGCCCCGCCTACCCGGGTGCACCTGCTGTGCACGCAGCCTCCTGGTGATCACTCGTTACAGCATGAGGGCGTCACAACCACATAGGCTTTTATTAATAGGACTAGAGGCCTGGTACATGAAATTTGTGCACTAGGTGGGGGTCCTCAGCCCAGCCTGCGCCTTTTCATAGTCTGGGAGCCCTTGGGGGATGTCTGACTGCCAGCTTAGGCCTGCCTGCCGTGGCAGTCAGACATCCTTAGTGCTGCCACGGAGGTGGGAGAGGTTCTCGCCACTGCCTCTGTGCTTGCCAGCTGTGAGCCTGGCTTCTGGCTAAGCGGTGCTCCCTCTGTGGGAGTGCACTGACTCTTACATTGAGTATCTGTCCCCTAATGGTCAGTTCACATCATAGTGAGTGGTTGAGCGGCCTTAGCATATCACTAGCATATTACGATTTGATTGGTTCAATGGATAACCGGATGACTGGACACTTAGCATATTAGGCTTTTATTATATAGGATGAGATATATATTTTATGTAATATATAATATATTACATATATTCCTTGATATATATTACTTTGTTTTTCAATAATTGATAAATGAACAAACATTTATTGAGCATATACTCTATGTAGACTATTATATAGAGGGGATTTACAGTGGTAAAAAAAACATAAGTCAGCGGTTCTCAACCTGTGGGTCACAACCCCTTTGGCTTTCGAACGACCCTTTCACAGGGGTCACCTAAGACCATCCTGCATATTAGATGTTTACGATTCATAACAGTAGCAACATTACAGTTATGAAGTAGCAACGAAAATAATTTTGTGGTTGGATCACAACATGAGGAACTGTATTTAAAGGGCCAGAAGGTTGAGAACCACTGCCTTAAGTGGTTTGTGTTTCACTGAAGAGACAAAGTATAATAAGAAGCTAAGTAATTTATAGAAGTCTCTTTTTTCTTAACCATGGGAGTTAAGTCTCTCAAAATCCTAGTGATAGATGTGGTTGAAAACTTAACTCTAAAAAATAGGATTAGTGAATTTTAGGTAGTACATGAACTTATGAAAGACTATATAAGTACATACATATTTCCCATTTACTATTGTTAAATTTGTAGTAATGAGTACAGCGCCACTCTTGCTCTGTGGATAGTTAAGGCTTTCCCCTGCTATTTTAGTTTCAGTGAGATGCTTACATTTGTTTTATTTTGATACACAATTAGAGATAATACACTATCAGGCAGATAATACACAAGTAAAAGGCATTTTTCCCCCTTTCTGTTCTTCCAGTGTTCAATACTTTTCTGATTTTCTGATTTTGAATTTGTTGATTAGTTTCCTGAGGTTCCATTGAGGCCTTGGGGGTGTAACATTTATGTAATGTTCAGCCAAGCCTTCCTCAGTATATACAGTTTTATGATGAGGGCTTTGGTTGTAATAAATTCATGCCAAAACATAGACCTAAAGTGCCTGTTACATCTGGCTCTCAGCTTTCTCTTCTGAGGGATGTAGGAGTTTATTTCTAAGATCTAGGCTTCATTTCCTTTACTTTCTTTACTCTTTCCTAAGGCTTCTTTATATAAACGATGCCTACTCTATCATTTGTTTTCTTTTAAAAATTCTCCCCTCCCGTCCCCTCCCCTCCCCTCCCCTCCCCTCCCCTCCCCTCCCCTCCCCTCCCCTCCCCTCCCCTCGATTGGCTTGCAATTCTCATGTGTTAGAAAGACAGGTTACCTGGTTGAAGAAAACATGCACCACAGGAAATCAGCATGGCTTTTAGTTTGTGAGGGTGACCTCAAGTTTGGGAAGGAATATTATATAGGACAGCCAAATGATGGGGAGACAATAAATGCTGTAAGAATTATAGAGGAATAATCAGTGACTTATTTTCCTGCATAGGGAAGAGATATTATTAGCTCTGGGAGTAGTTGCTAACTCTTTGTTAATTTTTTATTATGGAAATTTTAAAGTATACAAGAATAGAATGTTGTAATGGACTTAGTATTCTATAAACCAGCTTCAACAAATTATCAGCTTATGATCAATATTATCTTTAACTCCATGCCCCTATATTATTTTGAAGCAAATCACATACATCATTTCATTCATTGATATACATACACATATGCATTTTAATATGTACTTCTGAAAGGTAAATATTCTTCTTAAATAATCATATCATTATCACACCTAAAAAATTATCACTAATTCTTTTTTCATTAAATAACTAGAGTCAGTGTTAAGATTTTCTCATTTGGCTCTTAATGTTTTTTCTTACACTTTATTTGAATTTAAATCTGTTTGTTGTAATTGGTTGGTAAATTGTATCCTTTATAGCAGGGTAGGGAATCAAATTTTATTTGGTGACATTTTATGTTCTAATTAAAACTAAATCTGAAGTCTTAAAAATCAGTCCAATACTTAGTTATTGGATGCTTCCAGTGTATAAGCCACTGTATCATTAAGAAGTTGGGATTTAATAATTGCTATATAATTCCTGCGTTTAGAAACCTTAAAGTGCATGACAATATGGAAACTTCACTGTGATACCAGTGTTAAATATATTTCTACAAATATGAGATGCTTCAGCACAGTACATAATCATTTTCAGGTAAATGTAATAGACTTTTAAAAAAGATTATTGTGGGTAGGCAAAGTGTAAGACTGAACTGAAAAGTAGCCCTTTGAACTGAGTCTTAAAGAATGGATAGGATTTAAAGTTTAGGTTAAATGCAAAGAGGAAGAATAAAAACTGAAAACCCTAATAGAAACTTAAGACTGTATAGTGTATCATTAATGTTTAATTAATGGTTTAATATGTGGTTAATATGATTAAACATTTTAATAGTATGGCTTTTTAGACAACCACCTTAGCCTAAATGTAAATGAGGAAGGGCATTTATGTTTTATATATGTTCAGATTTCTTGCTCACTATTTTCTTCTAATGTTTTCTACCTGTTTCTTGCTTTATATCTCCTTTTCCTTTAAAAAAAAAAAAGTGGATAATTTATATAACTTTATGGCAGATAGAAAAATTCTCTCAGGTGGGCCAGGTGCTATAAGTCAAAGGACAGCTTTTCAAAGTGTCCTTTATGCAGGGCAGTTCCAATTAGAGCATGTCTCAAACTGTAACTTCGGCACTCATGGCTTGTGTTCTTCCTTACCATCATCTTTAACATTAATTAAACTTTGCTTTTAATGCTCCTCAAATCTTTAAGGTAGTATTTCCCTCCTCCCCTTTTTGCATTTATCAGATAACTAGTCAGTTTAATTTTAGTAAATATAGTTTCTTGAGAGATTTTATGACCAAATAGGTCATAATAGTGGATTGCTGCCCAGCCGGCATGGCTCAGTGGTTGAGCATCGACCTATGAACTGGGAGGTCAGAGTTCAATTCCCAATGATGCTGGGTTTTGGGCTTTATCCCCAGTGGGAGGTGTACAGGAGGCAGCCGATTGATGGTTCTCTCTCATCATTGATGTTTCTCTCCCTCTCCCTTTCTTTCTCTAAAATCACTTTAAAAAAATAAAATAAAAAAAAAATAGTGGATTGCTGTTTGACATTCTTCTCATTGATGTATTGTTTAATTTCTGCCTTATAATTGAAAAATAGCCATATGCTAGAGTTCCAGTGACCGAGAACATCAAGAAGCTCCCTCCCTGATGTTTTCAGCTTTTGTAAGCCTGTACTACACAATTCCTAAAGCTGCTTTTGAACTGTCTCTAGTTGTAGCATGTTACCTTACACTTAACTATTGTAAGGGCATCTTTTTATTTAATTTCTAATTAGCATAATGACTTAAGCTGTGTTATTCACTGTTCTGTAGTGAAGTTGTCATAGGAAGAGAAGAAATAAAAATGTTCAATTTCAACTTTACTTGTGAATGGAGTGAAGTTTGAAAGCCTTTTATAGCTATTATTCAGCAGACTGAAAATCTCATTAGAAATCCCAGAAATGCTAAGGCAGCTTTGGGTTGGATTTTAATAACATTTTGGAATGTTGATACTGCATGTTACTAATTTTTGTGATTTTACTATTGATCAGCAAGTTAGGTATGCATTCTTGCAAAGTCAATTTATGACTTTTAGTCCAAATCCATTTACAGTAGCTTTCAACAGTGGTAAGTACCTAGGGAGAGGATTAAATTTTACTTTTTTTTTTAAAACATTTCTTTTAGAAACTGATTAAATTTTCACAAAGATACTAAATTTGTTGAAAACTGCTTAGTAAAAAATAATACTATATATATATATATATATATATATATATATATATATATATATATATATATATTGAACTAATGACTTAGTTGCCATTATAAGTTACTTACTCATCTACAGATTTACTCTTTTATTTTTTTGGTGTAATGGAGAAGCATAAAATTAGGTGGGCACATTTTCATTTTTATCTCCTTGTCATAGTAACTCGAATACTGATGTCTGGATAAAGAGTGTTTAAATGTAATTTTCTTACAGCTGTTGGCTATAAAGGTACTGTATTTCATATAGTGATTACTTGTTTAATAAGATAAATGTAATTTATAGACAGTATATTTTTATGGTCAGAAGGTAAATTTGATGGGAACTACATATGATTAAACTCTAAAACATTTTTCACAAGAAACACAGACTAGGAAATGTTTACTCTTTTTTCCCTTGTAATAGAAAAGGCTATTTAGTTTATGTCTTTAAATAGGTCCTGCTTTTAAGTTTTTGCTAAATTTATATTTAACTTCCAAGTGATTTACTGATGTCTTGCTAATACTCCCCTGGTTGTTAACACTTAATAAAAGTGTTGACTTATGGAAGTTACTCAGCCAAATTATTGTTTATCTTTGTTTTGTTATAAATTGTCATGATTAAGTTTTTGGCATTTTGAGTATTTGCCAGATTGTTGTTGATTCTGCTTATAATAAATAAATATTTTAATTGAGCATCACCATGTATATGGTCACATTTTCTTTTCAGATTACACAGAGATACTTAGGAATATCTAAAGGAAGAGATTTGACTTGTTTCTTAGTTTTTGAATCTTGATCTGATAACATGCTATCAGATATAATTTGGGAGGAAATTATTTTTTCAATACAGATTTGGATTCAAATGTAAATGAAAATAATAGATTATTTAAAAGTGGATCTTGTCAATGTATAACTTTATTTTTATGACATTTTTATCTTACAATTTCAGTTTTTGTCAATTTTGAATATTGTCAATGGTGAACTTGAGAGCATCTGCTCTTTTGCAAATTCACTTTAAGGGAAGACAGCACAGTTCTATTATGGGAAAATAATTGTACTCTCCTTCCCTGCTTTTGCCCAAATATATAGTTAATTTATAATTACCTCAATATGAAAGTTTGGCTCTTTAAAGATACTTACTGAGAGAAAGTGTTTTTATTGGCGTGTGTAGGTCACATTTGATTTTGCTTTGTAATGAATAGTGCCTCTAACAGAATTATCTACTATAGGAAGGGAAAGCCCTAATTTCTAGAAAACTTTTTAATAGTCTTTCCATATTTGTAGTTAATGAGAAATTTTAAAGATATAGGGAATAGTCTGCTTATAGCTGATAAATGTCATTACTAAGTAATTGAATAATTATACTTTGAAAAGTCAGGTGAGAGGAATTCAAGATATTGAGGAAAATGGCAAATAAATTAACTAAAGAAAGGAAGTTTTATTTAAAGAAAAGGTGTGCAATTACATTAATCCGTAAGTTACTCCTTATATTGCTCTAATCATTTTTTAGTGTGAAATGATCTGATTGAAACAAAAGTGAACTTTTGTCAGTGATTTTACTTAGAAATAGTATTACTTTCCACTTCTAATTTTAATTACCAGTAAAATCTTACTGTTCTAAGTACTTGAAAATTACCTCAATTCCCTATAATTAATATTTTGCTTTATATTCAGTACCCTGTCTACTTCACCTATTTTGTTTTGCTTTAAAAATGACATTAAATTTTGTGAGAGAATAAATGTAACTTAAATATTGCTCTAAATATGTTCTTACTTTAATATAGTATGATTGATTTTTATGTGTATGAAATATTTTCCTAAAAAGGTTAATATTCAAGATGTTTTTGGATAGGTTTGTTACTGGTAAAAATTCATCAGTTCTAAGTTATCGAATATTTGTATTGGTTTTTAACACCATGACTGTCTTGGTTGTTGTAAAGACCCTTTATTCTTCTGTTTGAGATGTTCTAGTTTGAGAAATTTCCTTTATTGACAGATTTAACAGGTGAAATGTAATGGCTGTACCACTGATCATCTAATTTTTAAGCTGTTTTGATTAGTTAAACTAATTTTGCTATATAGTTCTTTATGGAATAGTCAAGGAGGAGCTGTGTGATCTTGCCATCACTTAGGTTAACAACAGGAGCAAAGGGCTTATTTCTGACTTTTCTTTCATTTGTTAAAAATTTTCATTGCTTTAACATTATTTGAATATGGAAGGAGAGAGAGTTGTGAAGCAGATTTCTGAATTTGTTGATTCTCAGTATTAAGCAATGGGAATCCTTACTCTTCCTTTAGATACATCACATACATATGTATATTTTGATTTAAGGGGAAAAAAAAACTTAATCTTTATGGTACATTGTGGATAGTTATTCCTTTTTAAAATTAATAAAACTAATAAAGTTTGTTTGGAAATCTCAAAAGATCTTTAGTAGTATACCTGCAACCTCAGCACTCCCTTTTTATCTATACAGATTTCCCTGCCTATTGTGGCCGTTTGCTCTAATTTAAATTTCCCATGGCTTTGGGTTGCAGACTTGGTTTTCTGCAAGAGTGCCCATGCTTACATGGTCATATATTCTGGGCGACTTTTCTACTTTTTCTTTTTTGTTATTTTGTTGATTGCTAAAGGGGAAGGGAATCTTTTTTTTTTTTTTTTTCACTTCTTTGTTTTGATCTTTCTTCCTTAGCCCATCTATTTGTGTGTTGTTTTGTTTTGCAGATTGGGAAGAATTATTTTGTGGATTTAGATCCATGGGGACTAGCAAGGAAAAACTAAACTAATTTTGTTTTTGGTTTTGTTTTCTTAATAACAGTAACAATTTAACTTTTTAGCCATTGAGAAGCTCAAAAGATATGTTAGCTTTATGCATGAAATTGATAAAAAAAGTATTAATTTCAAAATTTTCTATTCATGGTTACTCTACTGTTGGAATAAAAATGTTGTTATAGTTGAATTAAGTAAATACTACTAGAAATACTAATTAGCAGTAAGTAGTACTGTTATAAGTTTTAATTTAAATATTATTGTACATTCAAAAGATATCCATAGGTAATCAGCTGTAATCTGATATGTGATATCTCTTACATTCATTTTTTCTTGTTATAATGTGTATATATTCAAATAGACATATGAATATACATTGATTTGAGATGTACATTTTTAACTTGACCAGATCTTAAAAATTTTCCTATTCTTGAAAAACATGCTTACTTTTGAAATGTGAAGGATTTTGTTTTATGAAACAACTTTGTGCTACTAAATGTTAAATCTTTGGAGAAGTGCTATGGCAATTCAGATGTTGAGTAATTTGTTACTGTTGTAAGGGAATAGTAGAAGCTTCTTATCCTAACATCTCAAAATATTTTTTCATTAATATCTGTGAAGATTTTAAAATAGCAAATTAGTGTGATGAAAGATACTTCTGTTTTACATTTGTTTTGTGAGGATGCCACATACAATAGCATTATTTAACGGAATTTTGAATTCCTTAAATTAATATAAAATAATAAGTATTTTTTAGCATTTAAAAATCGTAATAATTTCCAAATATACCATGAAAACTGATGTTGTCTTATACTGTTAACTAATAGGCTAAGAGAACTTTCTAACATTGATAAATAGGATGAAAAAGGATTAATTGTGATATGCATAATTTAGGGGTTTTTGTTTGTTCAGTTAATTTTACACCATGGCAATGAGTTATCTAAAATTTTCTTTCTGGATGTGTGTTAGGTACATTGGGAACTGGACTAAGGGCAAGTTTTCCTTTGTGCCTGCTAATTGTAGTTTTTCTTCTGGATTTTAGTGCTCCTAGACTGTGAAACTGGTTTATAGAATTTGTTATTACCAAGAAACAAATGGCATTTTTGAATTTTTGTGTTTATTACTTTCTAGTTACTATGTATTTCACAATTTTATTTCTATTTAATGATGTCTCAAGAAGCAGTTTCTCTTAAAATCAGTGAGTTTCAAACTAGGAAGAAAATGTATCCTGATAGTCTTATTAGCTGTTGTATTATCCCTGACAATTAAAATAATCTTAATAATTTTTACTTTTCATCATTGTTATAGAGGCTTCATAAGTTTGTAAAATTATTCTTCCTAATTCTTATTAATATTTTTAAAGTTGTCTTATGTTTACATTTGATATTCATATGTAATTATTAAAAAACACTAACCTCTACAATATATTTATTTCCAGTATTCACATCAAATCAGGGTATAATCCATGATATGAAAACGGATTCAACTGTGAAAGTGTACAGCTCTAAAAATAACAAAATTTTTCTGTTAGAGAGACCTCTACTATTCCCTTACTGAATGTTCATGTAAAATGTTATTAGGTCTTAAAGCTAAGGCACAGATTTGTCATGTGTGGCTTCCAGTAGGAGAGCAATGTAGAGCCGAACTTGAAATTTATTAGGGAAAGAGCAAAGTCGTAAAGTGCTTTCATGCTATTAAAAGCTTCACAATTGTCAGACAACTTTTTTTTTTAAAGGTCATGATTCTTGATTCCTTTTCCAGTGTTTATTTGAAACTCCCATTTTGTAGGATTTCTTTTTTGTTCTCCCTCTCTTTTTTCTTTTGGCAGTGGGCGGAAGATTCTCTTAAAACTGAATGGCTAAACATGTATAGTAACTATTAATGTGTAATGGAAATACTTTTATTCTTGATATTTTTTAGATCAGAAAGTGCTTTGAAGGTAAGCCAATGAAGGTAAAATTACATTGTATGATTGGGAAACCTTTTAGATTTTTCTGTTTAAAAGAGTAGGCTCTGCATTAGAGCTTTAAATAGGAGTTGTTTGTGAAATATTTTAAAATTCTCTTATTGCTTGGTAAGTTTGAGGTGTTTTTATGTTTCAGTATTCTAGCTGATTGTTGGTATTTCCTGAAAAATACTAATGAGAGAACAAGAACTTGGGGGAAAGAAAAGCTCATATCCAAAATGTCTACACTTACAGGTAGAGATTTATATGCCGTTATAGATTTTTCAAAACACACGGTGCTTGATTTCTTTTTTTCTCGGAGTTTACTTAAACCTTGACATATTTCATAAAGTTTGATTGTGATAGGTTTTAAAATTTTAAGTCTGGCATTTATCCTGAATTAATTTAAACCTTTACAAAATTAACCAAACAATCCTTGCTGATAATTGCTGATATTCAGTTACATTATGTTCATTTAAGTAATAGTTCTTTGACTATGGTATTCTTTTCCTTTTATTAATATGATAAGCTAAACTTAGAAAAGATCTATAAGAACGCAGACCTTGAATTATGTAAAATTTTTATATTTTGCTGTAGAGACAAATTAAAGTACATTTTGGTATATAATAATTTTATTTCTTAGTGTTATAAGGACATCTACTGGTTTCCAATATATAAAAAAGGTAGGCCTTTTAATTTTAAATACTGAATTTATTTAATTTTAAATATTTTCAAAATAACTGTAGTCATTTTTTTAATGCAAAAACTGGAAACAAATGATTAAATATAATAGTGTTGGTTTATTTAGATTTTCAGCAATTAGACTTTGTGAAGTAGGAATAAGACCTGAGATTTTATTTAATTTAAGAAAATATAATTTAAAAATACTAATATTAGAACTAGAGAAATCTTACAAGTATAGTAAATCTATGTCAATAATTATTTTAAATATCTAGTTAGAGAGGAAGGTATGAGATGCTATCATCTTCTTTTTGGAAATCATAAACTGTTTTTTGAAAAAATGAAAGGAAAAAAGTAATCTGATTTCAAGCAAATTTATATAATTTTGAAAATGTATTTTTCTGTTTTGTTATTGATGGGTTCATATCACAAAATCCTGCAAAACTTCACAAAGTATTAGGTATATTTTAATTTAATAGGCTCGCTGAAAACTATTTTGTGATCTATCTAGAAAATTTTATTTAGGGAATTTTTATATTTTAAAATTTAGTGATTTTAGGTGACAAATAGATGACAAATCATCTTGGTGTTTTTTCTCAATTTCAGTCTTTTTTGTTAATTTAGACATCTTTTTATTTGTTTAAAACTTAGAGTGTTGGAATACAATCTGTATTGTTGAAATACAGTCTTACTGTCCCAATTACATTTCATCCATCTATGACATTTTATCAGCCAGCTATTATTATATTATTGTTCTTTTTGTGTTGTTAAAAGGTACAGACTTCAAGTCTAAAGTAGGAGCTGGTGTATATTACAGTGTATTTGACCATCTCTAATTTGACCTGTTACTGTAAAGAATGTTAACAAGTGTGTATGACTAGCCCACCCCTTCTGGAGCAGTTGAGAACAGGCCTCAGAAGACTCAAAGGAATTCTTTTAACTCCTAGCAGGGCCACGGGGTCAATGTCAGATTTAGTCATGCTGTTATTTTAGCCCAGTGGTCCAGAGAGATGACTGAAAAGTGAGTCTTTTATTTCTTTTTTTGTGTGGTTATTAACAGGATTAAATGTAAGCCATTGTGTACTTAGTACCAATTAGTTTCTCATCTGAGAGGTTCATTATGATTTTTTGTCAGCCTTCACCCTGTGTAATATTTGTTTCATTGTGTGATTAGTTTAAGGGGGTGAATGGACTAAAGAAAAGTTTTATAGCAGTGCTTTTAAATTCATTGATAATTTTAATACATAGTGAGATATGTAGACCTTGATTGAAAAATGGACCACATTGAAAATTGGCATAAAAGTTGGTGAAGTTAAGTAAATTGTTAAAAATTTTCCTTTTCTGTGTATTTTCTTTAGTCTTAAAAAACAGACTTATATCAAATAATACTTTTATACTTTTAGCAGTCTGCTTTATATTCTTATGCATACTTTAAAAATGTATGTTCAGTTTGCTCTGAATTTATAATTATTGTTTGGGAGACACACACACCAAGAAACTCCAAAATTAAAAAACTCTTCTTCTAATTTCTAGATTAGAAACATAGATTGAACTATTAAAAGTGAACATAAAAATTCTAGAATAAAGATAATTATAAGGTATAAACAAGCTTCAATTTTAAAAAAAAAAGCAGCCTGAAAGTTGATTCTTTATGCTATTATAAATAAGTAAAAATGCAAAGTTGTACAAATTCAGAGAAGAGGAACATACCTTTTAATTGTGTATTAAATTGGTATGGTTTGGTGTTGTTTTTTTATATTTGCCTTTTGAAATTCTTATTAAAGTGTTTTTCAGTCAATAACACTTTTCATTTAAAACATTTAGATATTTCAATAAATTTTTGGACAAAAATTGTTCTTATAAATTGGGTCAGAGATGCTGATTTCAATTAAAAGCAACACATATAACTCAGAATTAAAATAGAAGACTTATTTTGTTAGTATATAATTGTCTAGGACAGTAGATATTATACCCTGATGTTGAAGTATACTACACACATTTTTACATGTATTTGCCTTTAAATGAATATGCCTGCAGGCTGATTCAGGCTTGACATTAAGTTCCTTTATATACATTAAAAACAATAAATATTAATCTAAGCAAGTGCAATACTATTTTAACTTATTGTATTAGAAGAGTTGCTTGATTTATCTCACATTGTTTGATGTGCCATATTTAGGTACTACACCCTACATTAAGTCTTTTGCTTACTGCAAGATTTTTTAAAAAGTACCTAGATTACTTTATTATGGAGTTGGTTATTGAAGATTTTATTACCCAAATAGTTATGAAGCAGATGGAATCTGACATACAAGGTTTTCCCCCCTCAAATTAGTTTCAGGCATAGTGTATTTATAACCTTTGCTTGTTAGTATTTATGTATCTAATTTTCTGAAAAGCACATTTCTTTAAAGTCTAGATATATGTTACTTTTTGTACTTTTCTCTTTAATTATAATTTGGAAAAGATTTAGATCCTCTAAATAAAAAACCTTATTTCTGACCTTCTTACCATATTAGCAAATTACACCTGCTCTATTATTGTTTAGCAGTCACATTCTCCTTGCTCTCCCCACCCCTATTTTTAAAACTAAATATGTGGTAGTTGCATTAAGGTGATGGAAGATTTTTAATCAACAGCAAGTAAATCAAAGTAACTTCCTCTTGTGATTTGTTATTTATCAAATAAGAAAGTAGTTTCTTTTGAGAGATAGATAGAATTTTTGCTATTTAACATTCCCATAACATCTTTGGGAATAAGAGGGAAATTGTTAGTATGAAAACCTTGTAATATGACAATGGGCAGATTAAAATAAAAATTTATTTCACCTTTTATTACTTTGTATTTGACTTCATAAGAAGCTGAAAGGTGTAGATGTTAAGTTGAAAATATGACTCAATGTAAGTGCTCTGATGGTCATATAATTTAAAATTAGCAAATAACCTATATTAATTGACCTAATACTTACAAAATGTAGCTAATAACAAACTATTTGTAACTTCTATCTTGACTAAAAGTTGAATTAACTTTAGGTGTCCAGTAGAATTGGTCTAGAAAGTAACATTCAAATAACTATAGGAAGTATAAGGTGAAGGACAGCTATTCTAAAGGTAATTCATTAGGATCTCATCTTTAATAGTGACCACTATAAGCAATTGAATTGTGATATTGATTTAGTAAATTATCACACCTTTAATAACATTCAGCCACATTACCTTTTTGTTGTTGTTGTTAATCCTCACCTGAGGATATTTTTTAAAATTGATTTTATTTTTGGAGAGAGTGGATGGGGGAGGGGGTCAAAGGAGGGAGAAGAGAGATAGAGATAGAGATAGACATCAATTGGTTGCCTCTCCTGCACATGCCCAATGGGCCCAGACCAGGGCAGAGAACCTACAACCCAGGTACTGCCCTTGAGAGAGAATTGAACCCCAGAAACTTTAGTGCACAGACCAACACTCCAGCCACTGAACCACTCCAGCCAATGAGCCACACCGGCCAGGGCCACCCACATTTCTTTTTTCTTTTTTTTAAAATACATTTTTATTGATTTCAGAAAGGAAGGGAGAGAGAGAGGGAAACATCAGTGATGAGAGAGAATCATTGATCAGCTGTTTCCTGCACACCTCACACAGGGGATTGAGCCTGCAACCAGGGCATGTGCCCTGACTGGGAATTGAACCATGACCTCCTGGTTCATAGGTCAATGCTCAACCACTGAGTCAAGCCAGCCAGGCCCAGCCACATTTCTTATGGTTGGTACCCAAACACCTTGAAACTATGATATTTTAAAAATAGTACAGTGGAAGTTGGGAACTTAGAGTAATACTATTTCATTGTAAGACTCTACAGAATATTCTTTTCTTGATAAATGAAGTTCTAGGGATAATTGATGTTGCAATGTAATTGAAAAATGTTTTGTCCCATAAAAACTTTTAGTTTATACTTTGTTTTTCTGTCTAACCAGGTGAAGCCTAACAAATATAGACAAAAATACCCTCTAACCCTTTAAAAAGTGTCTACTATTGTCAAATGTAGAGGTATAGTTGTGTTATCTTATTTATTCCATAAAATTTAAACACAAAGTTAGAAGGAAATAAAAACTCTTAAATATCTGAATTCTAAGAAGATAAATGGAAGTTGAGTGAAGAGTTAGTAGAATAGAGATCTAGTTTTTGAGTCTGCTAGCTAAAGTTTATATCCAAAGCTTTAACCTTCTGGGCTTTGATATTTCCTACAATGCATATGACTTTATTTTGTATAAAGCATGACAATCATGATAGGATTAAAAGGTATAGCTCATATAGTGCTTAGAATTTATTTTCTTATGGCTTTGTAATGCAGACCAAACCTTTGTGGCTTTTGGGGGGAGGGGAAAGCACTCTTTTATTGTATTTGATGAATATTTCATTTTGCATGAAAGGTGCTATAGATCCTAACTATGAAGTAGTCATTTATATACTATGATTTCATTGGTTCAGCCAGGCCCATTGACCTCTTAAAAACATTTAGGTTTTCAAAATCACTACTATTTATAAGCTGATTTTTAATACATTGTAACATACTGGTATTTGATTATAAAGGAATTTCTGCTTCTATTTTATAGAGATGCTCTGTATAAACACTGATGATAATGATGTTTCTATCTGTATCTTTTACTGACTTTTACCTGGTATCTTAAACTGTCCATATTGTTTCTTTATATTAATTAGGAAAAAGAAAACAGGACTTGCCTCTGTTGTTTTTTTTAACCTTGTAAGGGATATTGTAGAAATTGAACTGAAATGTCTATAAGCCTTTGATTATCTGTGATACTGGTTTGGAACAAAGACATAAATAATCTGAGACAGTAAGTCATAGACAAAGAAATATATTCTATGTCCATTCATTCAGCCCACAAAAAGTCAGGGACTATTATGATTCACTGTGTGAGGTGTGCTGCTCCATACAGAGATGAACCAGCCATAGACTTGACCTCAAAGATCCTATAGTTGAAGAGAAGAGACAGAGATGAGTGGTATGGGAAAGCTATTGGGGTGCAGAAGAGGAAAGTCTGTTTTCATATATATTGAATGGATTTGGGGGGTGGCAGCAGACTTTATTTCTATTTTGAATAGGGCACTTTCTTACACTGGGTCCCTCAAACTTGCAGGGTCCATTTTGTGGAATGGTCTTTGAGTTCTGTAAGAACTGTTAACATTTGTATTTTTATTTTGATGCTTGGTATTGTACGTAGTTAGAAAGACAGCACTTCATAGTGATAATTCATAATGGAAAGAAATTTGTTATAGAATGGGATCTATTTCTTAAGTCAATGTTCCTCAGTTTAGGATTTGTAGACTGTTTTGATGTTCAAGAAAACTCTTTATACATTTCTTAAGATTAAAAAACAAGGGCTTAGGCTAATAATTTCTATTCTATGTACCACATTCAAATCCATGGCAGGAAGTAGTTGGTCCAGAAGTATGTGAGTGGCAAGGGGATCTATTTTGGGAAAAATTTTTTTCAGGAGACAAGGCAATTCAAAACGGTAGCTGAGAGTTCACTAAGCCCCAAAATTCTTTGAGTTTTTTTTGTAAGTCATTACCATTTAGGATTTAAATTGGTGGCAGTGCTGATGTATGGGCACAGTTTGTGTGATTTTAAACAGCAATGAACTGTGAATTTATTAAATGGAGGGTAAGATTCCTAAATATATTAACATAAACTAGACCTGATAAAATGGTTTCTGTTATAAGCCTTCTATTCTAGTTCTAAACAACACACTATATGATAGTCAAAGCCTTTTTTGTAGTTGATTATAATATTACAGTAAATGAACAGTTTACTTTCATTGAAGTTAATTAAACCTAGATCATTTTGTAACATATGGTTTAGAATTTTGTGTCATAAATTTGTGGAAAACATAAGGAATAACCAAGTACATTAATTTATAGTCCATAGTCTCTAAAAATTTTGTTTTCACATTTGGTAAATTTAAGAATATCTATATCAGATATCCCCAAATTGGGAAACCTGGAGTTGCGGGTGGGGGGCGGGTGGGGGGGGGGTGGAGAGAAACACTGAAGAATATTTCCCATCATTTTCTCCTAAAAATTTTTAGGGGTAAGAATAACCACCCTCCCTTACCCCTCCTCCCTTTTACATCCCCCCCCCCCCCCCCCGCCCCAAACGAACTGAACTGACCAAAATAAGAATTACATGATGGCTTTAAGTTTCTTACATTTTTCTGAAATCTCTCCAGGCTTTTAGAATTGGGAATACCTAGGAAGACTGTTTTGATAAGGGAATTGAAGCTATGGTGACATTATTTGCTCACATTGTACATAGAATAGTTTTGGCTCATCTTTAGATTCTTATTTTCTTACAGTGTTTTGCATGTAATATATGCTACTTTGAGGATATTTTATTACCACTTGAGGTTCTAATAGTCCATGTGTCAGATTGCCTTTATATAAAAACATATTTAAATTGCTTTGACAGATACTTTAAATGAGAAACATGAATTTAGCATTGTCATATTCTTTTGTTTTTGCCTTTCTTCTTTTTTTAAACCCAGAGCAATTGTAAGCATTTCTCAATTTCCTGTGCACAGAAATTTCCTGAAACAGTTAAAGCTGCTAAAAGACAAGCTCTGAAAGAAGTCCCAAAGATACATCACTGCTTGACTGCAAACATTTTTAAGAAGTCACTGATTATAATGAACACAGCCTTTAATGGCAGTTTTTCCTCTCCTTTTCAGGAGAACGTGACAGAATGTCATTAAGGTTTTAGAAATGAATGCTCCTGAGGAAAGGAGGATCACTAGGACTACAATGATGCCCAGTATGTGGCCGTGAGATTCTCAGTTGGGCTCTTTTTAGGTTTTTAATCAGGTTGGAGAAGGGGGATGGATGGAGAGGAAAGGAATGGGAATAGACAGAAGCTTTGGAACACCTGTACACCAGAGCATTTTACTTTCTCAGTGATCTCTTTCAATGTTGAATTTATAGGGTCTAATGTAGAAAGGTAAACTAGATTCTAAATATTTTGAGAGCCAATAAACATAATCAGCCCTTAACAGTTTATATTTAGAAGCACATGATTGTCTTTTGCATTTAGCTTAAACTGTTTGGATATATTAAATCTGAAATTTCATTTAAATTGTAATTCCACTTCTGCTCTAAGGATATTGTTTTAACCATTGTTCTTTTGTATGGTGACAGTAATTGCCCTTGATATATTCTGCAGGTCAATCAGATTGTATCACAAAAGAGGCAAATAATAAATGTGTGCCAGGGAGAGCTGTGTCTCAGTGCAAGAATAGAAAAGCATAGTTTTGCATTGGGCATTGCAATAACATCTAGAAGGCATTGCATCATATATGTATTTTTACTTTTATAGTGGAATGTAGAGTGAAAAGAGGAGTTATTTTTAAGTGTTCAGCCGTCATTTCCCACTTTAGATTTCTTAAGAACAAACATAAATCTTATATTAGAACTTTTTAACATTAATGCTGATATTAGAACAGGTAACTTTCATTTTTTTGGTCTTCGCTACTTAGATTTTATGACAAATTATAAAATAATCTCCATATAAATTAAAAAAAATTTTTTTCCCTTTGATTCTAGGGTGATGTTGGGGCTTTTTTTGAGCTCTGAATATAAATTTAGCTCCTGTGGGTTATTTCTAGATAGGCTTCCTGACAGCTCAGTATTTCATTAGCCATTCTTTATTTTGTCAGTGTTTATCCCACATAAAATAATAATCCTTATAAACCCCACTCTTTTTTTAAAAAAAATGATGAATTGAAACCAGCATTATTCCAATTTCTTCTGAAAACCTAGGCTTACGTTAGAGCAAGATCACAGTGATGGCAGTATATGCTAGGAATTGTTTGAGAATTTCTATTGAGAGTACTAAAGAAAAATTTCCAGATAGCTACCTAAGATTAAGTAATCTGCCTTGAATTATTTAGGAAAGTAGTGAGATCTGAACTTCTCCCTTTCTCCTTTCTGGTCCTGTTTGCCTTAACTTTTAAAAAAAATTTTTTAAATTTTAGAAGAGTTTTAGGTTACAGAAAAATTGCAAAGATAGTACAGAGGATTCTCATATGCCAACAGCCAATTTCCCCTCATTAGTACCATCTTATATTAGTACTAGAGGCCCGGTGCACAAAAACCTGTGCACTCCGGGGGGGCAGGCATCCCCTCAGCCTGGATTGCAAAAGGGCGCTGGCCAGACTGAGGGACCCCACCGGTGCACGATTGGGGCAGGGAAGGGACTGCGGAAGGGCTTCAGGGCATGTCTGGCCCGTCTCAGTCCCCATTGGGTGGACCACAGCAGCAAGCTAACCTACCAGTTGGGACATCTGCCCCCGCTGGTCAGTGCACATCATAGTGAGCATTTGAGTTGCCTTAGCATATCATTAGCATATTATGCTTTGATTGGTTGAACGGACAACTGGACACTTAGCATATTAGGCTTTTATTATATAGTAGGATAGTACAGTGTCCAAATTAATGAACTGGTATTGATTCCTTATTATGAACTAAAGCCTATCTTTATTCATATTTCTTTATTTTTTTCTTTATTTTTTTTTCTGTTCTAGGATTCCATCTAAGGTAGCACATTACATTTAGTTGTCAGGTCTCCTTAGGCGCCTCTTGACTGTGACAGTTCTCAGATTTTCCTTGTTTTTGATGACTTTGTCAGCTTTGGAAAGTACTGGTAAGGTATTTTGGAGAATGTCCCACAATTGGAATTTGTCCTTTTTTTGTCATAGTTACTCAGGGGTTATGGCTTTTTGGAAGGAAGACCACAGAGATAAAGTGCCATTCTCATCACATCTTAATCAGGTATAAATGCTATCAACATGACCTGTCAGTGATAATGATAGCCTTATAGCCTTGATGACCTGGCCAAGGTAGTGTTTATTTGGTTTCTCCACTGTAAAGTTACTCCCCCCGCCCTTCCTGCTTTCCCATACTGTACTTTTTGGAAGGAAGTCATTATGTACAACCTACACATAAGTAGCAGGGTGTTAATGCTCTACTCCTTGACAGTGGAGTATATACATAAATTGTTTGGATTTCTTCTGCATGGAAGATTGGTTTATTCTTCCTCATTCACTCATTCATATCAGTATGGACTCATTGATATTTATTTTATACTTTGGGCTGTAATCCAATAGTGCTTTATTTTGTTGTTTAAATTGTTCCAGCTTGGCCCTTTGAGAGCTCTTTTAGTTGGCTCCTGTATCTCTTTGACCTAATCCCATCATTAATTTTTGTTGTAGTCTTTTTAGCACTGCCTTACTTTCTTTCTAGCACTACAAGATGCCACAGGTTTATCTTGTATGTATATTTCTTTTAGCAGACCTAGAATCAGCTATTTCTTAAAAGAGCCTTCTTTTTTTTTATTGGAGAATATTAGAAACCCAATATTTGAGCACTCAGTGTTTGTACTTTTAACATAGTTATATTGGACTGAGTCAAATCAGAAATATTTGAATGTCTGTTCCTTGATAATATTGTCCAAAATTCAGTGACTGATTCAGACTGTAGCCATGTCCCCCATGGTTCATAAGAAAGATTTGATGTACTTAGAAGTAACCTAGATATTTATATTACTACTAGAGGCCTGGTGCACAAACTTCGTGCACTCAAGGGGGCGGTTCCCCTTGGCCTGGCCTGTGCCCTCTTGCAATCCAGGAGCCATTGGGGGATGTCCAGCAGTCAGACATTCTTAGCGCTGCCGCAGAGACGGGAAAGGCTCCCACCATCGCCACTGCGCTCACCAGCCATGAGCCCAGCTTCTAGCTGAGCGGTACTCTCCCTGTGGGAGCACACTGACCACTAGGGGCCAGCTCCTGCATTGAGCATCCCCCTGTTGGTCAAGTGCACCTCATAGCGGCTGGTCATTCCGCTGGTCGGTCGATTTGCATATTAGCCAATTATTATATAAGATGATATCAATTTGTTTATTTGATTGGTTTGTCTTGATTCTTTCCAAAGGTCTTTCAAACTTCTTATATTTTGGTTCTAAGGAAACTTATTCCATAAGTTTATTGTCTTTTGTATCTTCATAAAACTCATTAATGGTTTTATACACCCTTTTATAATTCATTTATCACTTTTGAGAACTTGAGGCATGTGTTTTTTGCCTTTGAGAGTTCCTGGACCCTGGATGATTTCATTAGGACAGGTTAGTCAAACCTTTGGCATGATTTCTTCCTTAATTATTGCAAGATTTTTAAGCAATCATAGTATGTGCAATGTGCATTATGTACTAGGATTATATGAAATATGTTAATAGACTTTATTTAACTTACTTTTTTTGAGAAAATGCCATAAAAAGGAAAGTTATTAGTAGCTAAGCTTTTTTAGGGTAGAGTGATGGTAAGAAAATAATTGCTGTGTGGTAACTGGGTAGAAAGTATTTCTTATTTTTCCTAAGAGCCTTTGAAGATCTTGATTCCTTTTGAGAGGGACAGGAGGGGGATGGACAATTGTTTTTTTTTCCTCTTTTAATATTAATTTCTTTCCTTCCCCCCCCCCCTTCCTCCTTGGTAATTTTTCCTATTTTGTGGCTAGATAGGATTTCCTTTCCTCTTCTTCCCATTCCTAGCCCACCACAATGGTAGCCCAGTTTGGTAGGGAGCCAATGCATAGTGATTAAGAGTGAAAGCTTTGAAGTTGAGATCTAGGTTTGATTTTGCCATTTACTTACTACTAGCCATCTAATTTTGGGCATACAGTGGGGCCTTGACTTACGAGTTTGTCAAATCTTAAAGTGAACGAGTGAGACACGTGATGCTGGGCTGATGTTGTGGCGTTCACTGTGACATTCACTGCTCCAACTAGCGGTGGGGTATCTGAAGCTGGCTCATAACCCAAATTTTAGCTCGCAACTCAAAGCAAAAAATCGGCCGAGAGACGGCTCGTATCTCGAAAAACTCGTTAGTCGAGACACTCGTAAGTCAAGGCCCCACTGTATTTCTTAAATTTTCTAAGTCTCCTTTTTCCTCATCTGTAATGAAGACAGTGCCTACCTTTTGGGTTTATTGTGATGATTAAATACAATAATGCATGTGGAACACATACCACAGTCCTTGGAACATTGTAAGAACTAAATAAATGTTAGTAACTGGATTAAAATATTAGGGTGCCATGCAGGCAAGAATGTGGTATAAATATAAGGTTGTTTAGAATTGTATATCTTTAATTGCATGGTATGTAACAACTTGGTCTCAGTTTGATGCTTTTGAAAGTTAAGATGAAGATTATAATAATATTTTGTAAAATAATCTTAATGAGTTTTGAGTTCTATTTAATTTCTTAAGATTTTATTTAAGTACTAGAGGCCCGGTGCACGAAATTGTGCACGGGTGGGGTCCCTCGGGGTGGCCTGCAGAGATTGGGTCCCAGCTTGCGCCACACAGCCCCAACTTGCACCCCAAGCCTCACAGCCCTGCCTGGCACCCCACCTTGGCCTGGCGCCACTCCCTCACCTGCTACACCATCTCGCCTGAGGGCTGATTGATTGGGCCTGGGTCCCCCCCACCCCGGCTCCCTCAGTGCCTGGGAGCCGGTTGGCAGTCCCACCCCCTGCTGCCACCGCTGGTCATCGTCTGCAGGGCAATCAGCAGGACAATCGGGCTCCCGCTTGCACCCACCTTGGCCTGGTGCCGCCCGCTCACCTGCTCCACCATCCTGTCGCAGTTCCACTTTTGTCGGGGCCCATTGAAGCCAGCAGCACCTCCACTGTTGCCCGCTGCCAGCACCATGTCGCAGACGCCCACCATGTTCTGCACTGCCCCCTGGTGGTCAATGCACATCATAGCGAGCAGTTGAACTCCTGGTCTCCTGGTCCCGACCACCCAAAGGGACAATTTGCATATTAGGCTTTTATTATATAAAATTGTGAAATATAATTGGCTTTGGGGGAAAATTAAATTTATATAATTTTAAGACATTATCAAGTGGTATTTAATATTCTGAGGATCCACATTTGTAAGTGTTCTAACTATACTGAATGTAGGGTACATACAAAAATGGCAATCACGATGACATTTATACAGTTTAGTTAGCAGTAACTAAGTCAATCAAACTGATTCTATTATATGCAATAATCCTGTATAATAAAAGGCTAATATGCAAATCAACCAACTGGCGGAATGACCGATTGCTATGACGCGTACTGACCACCAGGGGGCAGATACTCTACCCAGGAGCTGCCCCATTGTGGTCAGTGCACTCCCACAGGGGGAGTGCTGCTCAGCCAGAAGCCGGGCTCACAGCTGGCGAATGCAGTGGTGGTGGCGGGAGCCTCTCCCACCTCCATGACAGCGCTAAGGATGTCCAACTGACGGCTTAGGCCCGCTCCCAGCGGGAAGCGGGCCTAAGCCATCAGTAAAACATCCCCCAAGGGCTCCTGTACTGCGAGAGGGCACAGGCCGGGCTGAGGGACGACCCCCCCCCCCCCCTCCCCCCAGTGCATGAATTTCATTCACTGGGCCTCTAGTCTTTTATACTTGTATTAGTTTTTAAAGACTTTTTATTAATTTTTAGAGAGCAAGGAAGGGAGAGAGAGAGGAACATTGATGTGAGAACGAGACATTGATCGGCTGCCCCCGTACACCTCCCCACCAGGGATCAAGCCCAAAACCTGGGCCTGTGCCTCATACTGGAATTGAATTGGCAACCCTCCCATTCCTGGTACATAGGATGACTCCCAGACAACTGAGCTGTATTGGCCAGGACTAGTTTTAATACTAATGCCTTATTATTGAGTGTATTCTGGTAAATGGTTTTTAGTTCTTCCTTTAAAATAAGTTTTTTATATAAATACTTATGAATGCAAGTTCAGTGATTAGATATCTCATGTTATCAATTAAGACCATTCAATTCTTGTAAACTAGTCGTTGGTGTTCTGAGAAGCTGGATATTAGAGTGCTTTAATTTTAAAAAGTCCTTTTTCTCAGAGTACAGCCCACTAAATTTTACTAAATTTCAGAGTTCTACTTGCCTAAAATATACTGTCTTTGTTCTCTTCTTTAAATTTTTCCAAATAATCTCATTAACTGGTAATGGTTAAGACTGTGAATATCCTATATAATAAAATGGTAATGATTAAGACTGTGAATATCCTATATCCTAATATGCTAAGTGTCTGGTCATCTGGTTGTCTGTTCAACCAATCAAAGTGTAATACACTAATGATATGCTAAGGCCGCTCAACTGCTCGCTATGATGTGAACTGACCACTGGGGTGCAGACGTTCCAACCAGTAGGTTAGCTTGCTGCTGGGGTCCATCTGATCGGGACTGAGTGAGATGGGCCAGATACTCCCTGGAGCCCTCCTACGGTCCGTCCCTGGCTGGCCAACTGCCTGCATCTGTCCCCTCCCTGGTCCTGATTGTGCGCCAGTAGGGTCCCTTGGCCTGACCTGCACCCTCTTGCCATCCAGGACCCCCCAGGGGATGTTGGAGAGCCGATTTTGGCCCGATGGTGGAACAACCAGTCACTATCATGTGCACTGACCACCAGGGGACAGACGCTCAATGCAGGAGCTGCCCCCAGTAGTCAGTGTGCTCCCACAGGCGGAGCACTGCTCAGCCAGAAGCCGGGCTCATGGCTGGCGAGCGCAGCAGCAGTGGTGGGAGCCTCTCCTGCTTCTGCGGCAGCGCTAAGGATATCTGACTGCCAGTTTAGGCCCGCTACTCAGGCCTAAGCCATCAGTTGGACATCCCCCGAGGGCTCCTAGACTGCAAGAGGGCACAGGCCAGGCTGAGGGTCGCCCCAAGTGCATGAATTTCGTGCACTGGGCTTCTAGTAAGGAATATTCCATTTTGGCACTCCCTGTAATGCAGCAGAGATGTCCCATCAGCTCACAAATATTTTATTGACAGCTTCCTTTATTAATAAGTATTAATAGTGTCTGCAAAGAATAAGACTAGTTTCTGACCTGTCAAGAATATCACCATCTGGTCCACCATCCATCTGGGATTTTGGGTTTGGTTCCCGTCAGAGCCCATACATACAGGAGGCAACCAATCAATGTCTCTCTCAAAGTGACCATAACTTTGCTAAGTTTAAACTCTCTATTGGTAGGTTGCACGTGTTAGTTTGTATTATTAGCCATTGTTTTGTTTTTTTATTTTGGTGGGAGACATGAAAAATAGGTAGCAAAGCACTGGAATTAGGTAGGCTTTATTCTCAGATCTCTTGATGGATTTCTTTGCTTTGAGCCATAATTTACCTTTCTTGTTTTCTTTCTCCCTTCCTTCAGGTAAAAGGTACCTTTTTCTGAATATTGACTTGAATTAGATATTACTTTTCTTTTAGTTTAAACCATTTAAATGAATTTTCTCCAAATTCATACATTATTAAAGATCTCATTTCTTTTCTTTTTAAATATCATTTTATTGTTTTAAAAAATGATTTCACAGAGGGAGGAGAGAGATAGAAACATCAATGATGAGAGAGTATCATTGCTCAGCTGCCTCCTGCATACCCCATACTGGGGATTGAGCCCGCAACCCAGGCATGTGTCCTGACTGGGAATCAAACCATGACCTCCTGGTTCATAGGTCAGTGCTCAGCTACTGAGCCATGCGGGCCAGGCTCATTCCTTTTTTTTTTTTTTTTTTAATGGCCATTGTGGCTCATTATATTTTGGCTATAAAAAGGCTATTTTAGGTTTTCTTGAACGTCTCTCCTGACCCATGTGTTAAGTTTCCAGAGGAAGAGATCATATTTTATTCCTCCTTATTAACTCCAGAACCTATAATAGGTGTCTAGCATATCGCAGGTCCTTAATATATGTTAAATGCATTCTCTAAATGAAGTAAAAAATGTTTTGAAATTCTTTTTTATATACTGACGAATCCAAATGACCATAAAAAGTTTAAAAATAACTTGCATAAGCATTTTTTACTTTTGCTTAAATTGTTAAATTCCTTATAAAAATACTTGTTAAAAAGGTTACTGAAAGTTTATGAGCTTTTTAGTTGATTAATGGGAAAATTTAGATAGACATGTCTTCAGTGTCATCTTTTTTTCTCTTCAATTGTTAAAATGGTATACTATTGCTTTCTTCAATCTCTAAGTTAGTTGATATTATTTACCCGTTGTCACCAATATTCTTTCATTAAAACATTTCTTTGTTCATTCAGTTATTGATTTAGATTTAACAGTTTTATTATGGCAAGGCATTGTGATGAGTAAACAAATTTTCCTGGTTCAAGGAGTTTGTAATCTAGTTTATTTCTCAAAATGAGGGATATGGACCCCTGTGGTTCCTGCAAGGTCAAAACTCTTTTTATCATAAGATGCTTTTATTTTCCTTTTTCATTGTGTTGGTATTTGCTCTGATAGTGCAGAAGCAACGGTAGGTAAAACTGCTGATGCCTCGCATGAATCAGTGCTATGGCAACAAACTGTACCAGTCATTGTATTCTTCACCACTACAAACTCAATTTAAAGGGGGGATAAAAAAGCTAGTTTCTCTTAGTGTCCTTGATGAAGCAGAAAAAATTGTTTATTAAATCTTTATCCTTGTAACCACTTTTTTCCAATATTCTGTATGACGAAATGGGAAATACACATAAAGTACTTGTGTTATTTTCTGAAGTATGATTGTAGTCTCAGGGGAAAGCGTTTGTTTAATTTTGTGAGCTGAACTAGCCTCTTTTAGCATGGAACATTTTTACGTCAAAGAACAACTGACAAGCTATAGCTATCAGAATTGGGTATTTTATGGACATTTTCTTGAAAAAAGAATGAAGTAAACAGGTCACATCAAGGAAAATAACTGCCAACATTTGTTTTCAGTGATAAAATTTGAGCTTTCAAGCAAAAATTAGAATTTTGAAAAACTTGTATCTGTCATGGTAAATTTGACAAAGCTTCCAAATTCTCAAAGACTTATGAAATCAGTTGTGATATAACAAATGTGATTGTTTTTTGGATTATTGTATGATGAAATATATGTCAGCATTTGGTATTTTCCATATGACCAATGCATGATGTTACAAAATTGTGCATGGGTTAAAAGATCCTTTCAAGGTACAAGGTAGACCAATGGATTTAATGTTAACAAAATACATGAACATTCAATGATATACTTTCATATTCTATACTGAACTAAGTTTTGTTAAGCGTGTCAAAGAACAATCATAATTGTCTGAATAGGCTATGAAAATACTCCCCTTTTCAACTACATATCTATCAAACCTGATTTTCTTCATAATATTTCAATCAGAACAGCATATCATAACAGACTGAATGTAGCAGAAGATATGAGAATCAACTGCATTTATTTTTTTAATCCTCACCCAAGGATACGTTTTTGTTGATTTTGAGAGAGAGGCAGAGAGAGACAGACAGAGAGAGATTGGTTGCCTCTTGTATGGGCCACGACAGGGATCAAACCTGAAACCCAGGTATATGCTCTGGGAATCAAACTTGCTATCTTTTGGGGTATCCGATGATGCTCCAAACAACTGAACCACATTGGTCAGGGCTCAATTGCATTTTAATAGGCCAGTCATTAAAGCAGCGGTTCTCAACCTGTGGGTTGCGACCCTTTGGCAGTCAAACGACCCCTTTACAGCGGTCGCCTAAGATCATCCTGCATCTCAGATATTTACATTACCATTCATAACAGTAGCAACATTACGGTTATGAAGTAGCAATGAAAATAATTTTATGGTTGGGTCACAACATGAGGAACTGTATTTAAAGGGCCAGAAGGTTGAGAACCACTGCATTAAAGAGTTTTGTAGAACACTGCCACTCTTACTACTAATTGTTTTTTGTTTTGGAAAAAATAGTTATTTTTCATAAAAATTTTATTTATATTATAATGAATTTATTGTCATGCTAAATGAATAAATACTTGTTTTAAAAATTACTCAGTTTTGCCCTAGCCAGTTTGGCTCAGTAGATAGAGTGTCAGCCCTCGGACTGAAGGGCCCTGGGTTTGATTCCGGTCAAGGGCACTTCCTCGGTTGCAGGCTCGATCTCAGCCCCAGCCAGAAGGCCACCAATAGATGTGTCTCTCTCACACTGATGTTTCTTTCTCTCTGTCTCTCCCCCTCTCTTCCACTCTTTCTAATAATCAGTGGAAAATATTCTTGGGTAAGGATTAACACAAAAAAATTACTCAGCTTTAGTTTCTTATGTGGTAAATATTGATAAATAGCCCATATTTAAAATGGCTTTTGGAATGCTCAATAAATTTTTAGGGTACAAAAGCATTATGAGACCAAAAAGCCTTTCATCTAGAACAGGCAGAAAGGACACATACTCAAGTACCAATGAAATGTTTGAATACAATGATAATTTGAATATGTTAACAACTAAGAATGATATAAAATTATTTGTGTTGAGAAAAAACCAAGAAAACTTCATGAAGGAAGTATGGATTAAACTAGGTTTTGAAAGAGAATGTGTAGCCTTTCTGGAGGTAGAGACAGGATGAAAGAAGAGGAGGATATTTAAGATAGCATTGAATGAACACTGTTCTTTTTAAAAATATGTATATTTATATAATTTGGGTATATATAAAATATTAGTATAGCATTTCTCCTTCTCATTGAATTGGTGAATTGATTTGTAGAGATTGAGGGCTGACCATTTTCAGAGACTCAGACTTTGTAATTGTTTTTTTCATTGCCTATCATTTCCCCATGCAAATGAGACTTGGGAAATCTTTGTCTAAATGCAAAGAGCTAATGTTTCTATTTACATCTGTTTTTATTGGCTCTATTCTATATAAAATTTCATAATGGAATTTTATGGAAGTTTCTATGTGTTTGTCTATTCCTGTGCACATTTATGTTCTTCTGTGTTCTCTCTTTTTCCTTCTGGTTGTATTTCTTTCTATTTGGCTTTTTTACCTGACTTGCTTATTGTGCCTATAGTTGATTCTCTGATTCCCCGCTTTTTTTAATTTTTATTTTCTCTCTCTCTTCATTATAGAACTAGAATAGGTCAACAAACATTTATATATATATGCATGTGTGTGTGTGTGTGTGATGGGCTTCTTAACATAAAAATTGGAGTAATAATGTATTTTAAATTTATTTCCGTAAATATTCCCAGGAAATAAACATTCTCATCAACAACAAACCTTGATGTGTGTGTGCATGTCTGTATACGCACACATACCGTTTCCCTTATGGCTAGAAGCTTGAGATTTTTCCAGAACTAAAATATTTAGGAAGTCCACTCAGGTTCCTTAATGTTTAATATACTTAGTTGATCTTTTTTGAGAGTTGTGTTACTTGATATGGAATGTGATATTTGGATTCATTAAGAAAATATGGACGTTACTTTCTTGATTGTAGTAGAAACCCATTTTTGTCTGGTGCCATTAGGATCTATAGTCATTTACCTGATTAAAATGGAGACTCATGAAAAGTGACATACTAGTATATGAACATTACACATATTTTAAGTTAATATATACATATACCCATTTGCCAATCTTTTGGAGTGTCACTATCATTCTGCTGAGTATAAAATATTTCATATTTCTTTCATAAGCCAATGTTTTGGAACAACAGTAGTGCAGAATCCTTCCATCCCGATGTTAGTCTTATATACTAGTAGTTGGCTTGCCTACATCTAATTTGACAACAACTTTTAGCAACTCACTTAAGCCCTAGCCCTGTCTTTTAAAATCATTTCATTGATTTACTTAATACTTAATGACATTAAATATCACAATAAGAAGTACAACTGGCAAAATTAGTTTTGGAATATATACAGCATATACTTAAGCTGATTAAAGCAGTAGTGAGTGGTTGAACTTGAGAGTGGCCTGCTACTCATGAGCATTTAGTATTCCATAGCATGAACACATTTTATAAAACAAATTGAGAGCATTGGTCATTTTGTTAGTGGGTTAAGATTTGTTAATATTTTGAGTCCAAGCAATGTTCCTGGACAGAACCTTAATTAAAATGTTCAAAGTAGCCGAAACCGGTTTGGCTCAGTGGATAGAGCGTCGGCCTGTGGACTGAGAGGTCCCAGGTTCGATTCCGGTCAAGGGCATGTACCTGGGTTGCGGGCACATCCCCAGTAGGAGATGTGCAGGAGGCAGCTGATCGATGTTTCTCTCTCATCGATGTTTCTTTTTTTTTTTTTTTATTGCTTAAAGTGTTACAAAGGGTATTACATATGTATCCATTTTATCCCCCCACCCTAGACAGTCCCCTAGCCTCCCCTATCACCCAGTGTCTTATGTCCATTGGTTATGCTTATATGCATGCATACAAGTCCTTTAGTTGATCTCTTACCCCCCTACCTCCTGCCCCCCAACCTTCCCCGGCCTTCCCGCTGCAGTTTGACAATCTGTTTGAGGCAGCTCTGCCTCTGTATCTATTATTGTTCAAAAGTTTATAATGGTCTCTATTGTCCATGAATGAGTGAGATCATGTGGTATTTTTCCTTTATTGACTGGCTTATTTCACTTAGCATAATGCTCTCCAGTTCCATCCATGACGTTGCAAATGGTAAGAGTTCCTTCCTTTTTACAGCAGCATAGTATTCCATCGTGTAGATGTACCACAGTTTTCTAATCCATTCATCTACTGATGGGCACTTAGGCTGTTTCCAGATCTTGGCTATGGTGAATCATCGATGTTTCTAACTCTCTATCTCTCTCCCTTTCTCTCTGTAAAAAATCAATAAAATATATTTTAAAAAAATGTTCAAAGTAGAGAATAAATATATATGTGATCTTTTTCTTTTTTCTGTTTGTTAGGGCTGCTATAATCCCAAGGAAATTATTTGGTTTTTAGCACTTAACCCTTGAATAAGAACATGTAGGCAAGGCCAAATTTGATGAGTGAGACAAAGGGAAGAAACAAATGCCAAAAGATGATTTTGATTATGGGTGGTTGGTGGTCAAAAGAAAAGAGGATGTAGGAGAAGTGTGTAGGGAGTATCTCTAGGTCATATGGAGGAGAGTAAGTGTGTCTAACAGATTTGAAAGTTACTTCAAATTCTGTTGAGACTTGTACCTTTTATTATGAATTTTATATTAACGAACATAAACGCATATCTTTAGCTAATGTGGAAACAAATGTTTCTCCTTTTGGAGTGGATTGACATGTTGTTTATTGTAAACATAAATAAATTATAAAATTGCAGTAGTAGCCTTCTAATTTTATAATAATTTTCCTTAGAATCTGTTGTTAAAGGATGATTTTGTACAGAATATGGAATATGGGGCAACTAATGGTTGTTTACAATTTGGTTTGCAAATAGGAACAAAATATATTAGTTTGTCTGCTGAATAAAATTGAGCTTATTTTTTTCTGCAGCATATTAATTGTATTATAGTATGCCACAGCCACTTTCAGTGCAATCCTCCTAGTCTTGGAATAGCAGCCAATTCCAGGAATTAAGAGAATTAGGTTACTTTGCCTAGTGGCACAAAACATACCCAAGGTATTAAATCATTGGCTTGTCTGTTTGGGACACAATCAGAAATAAAGTTTAGAGATAAAAGTTGATTTGCATACTGTTCACATTTATTTAACAGGTATATTTTTCTATTTTGTCTGATTATAATCCTCTTGAAACAGATTTTCAATTGTGGTTATGTCCAGAGGTATAGAATTTTAATAAAATTTTAGTATAAAACTAAATTCAGAATTCAACTGTAATAACTTGATGCTGTTAGCTATGAAAATATTTTGTTCTGTCTTTAGATTTAAGCAAAGATAAAAAAACATTGTGTTACTTTAATAGATGACTATGCAGTATAAAATTTTTGAAGGATTTATTAATCTGTTGTGTCAAGTAATATAATAAACCAGTTTGGAAGAAGGAAAAATGACAGTTTTTTTTGAACTTTAGTATTTTAAAAAATGATATAATTTGTACTCAAAATGGTAAATGCAGAGATGAGGTGACAGTGTGAGATGCTTTTGATTGTGTTTGGGTGAAATTTGGTCATCCATTATAGCTAACATTAGTACTGTATCACTACAGTTTTATGAGATCATTTGAAAAGTTATTTTAACTTTTCATTCTCAAGCTCTGAAGGTCTTGCAGAAATTTTTGCCTTTCTGTTCCTATATCCATTGCTATAAAGCTACAAGAGTGTAGGACAATATCTTTGGCTCTGTGGAATCTAAACTATCCTAAGAATTATGGGAAGAGAATCTTGCTGGAATAAATAAGTAGAAACACACTGGAGAACTAATCAGTCTTTAGGGTCTCTGGCAAGTATGAAAAGGAGTAAAGATAAAGAATGCAATGATTAACTAGCAATAACTTATTTATAACATGGATCAGGCTTGATATTACTCTCAAAAAATTTAAACTTATTTCTTCCAAATCAGTAGAATTTAAAGAGATCCCCTTGAACATTAAATATTAGGGCTTTCTGTGTATCTCATTGCATGCAACCTTTGAAAATAATGCTTAAAGAATATTGCAGCTGAAAGGACCTAAATCTGGTTTTCCCAAATCTGGTTTTATGTCAGGATTGGACAATATGTCCCCAGGCTCTACCCAGACCTGTGAATTAGAATCTCTGAGTGAGACCCAGGATTCTGTATTTTAACAAGTCCCCTGTGTTAGGCTGGCAGAGATTGATTAGAAATCAGTGCTTCAAGGCCATTGCTCTCATTTTCTAGATGAAAAATCTCAGGCCCAGAGGAAAAAAGTGACAAGTCTATCTCTATTCAATTTGGCCCTCTTCTCTTCATGGCAGCTACAATTTAGAGTATTTGAGGTCAAATCATGATAGCTACAGAACTCTTAGTTTGTGGACCATGCTCAAATGCTTCTTAAGACTAGCATTTCCGCTAGGCATTATGACACACAATGTTTCTTGAGCTGTAGCAGACAGACATTGAATCCTTTGCAGGAGAATGACCCAAGAATCTCCTTCACATTAATATTCTATGAGTGAGCAATCAGATACTTTGGGGAGTTATAGAGATACCTTCAGACACTAGCTCTGAATAAACACCTATGAGTGAAGTATCATATAGATGACTGTTAGTAAAGAGGTACCTTGAAAAAAAACAAACACCTGTTAAGGCATAATTGGCATTTAAAATGTACAGTTTGATAAATTTTGATTAGTATACACACAGGAAGCCTTCACCATAATCAAGATAGTGAACATATCCAAAACCTTCAGAAGTTTCCTCATACCACTTTGTAATATTTTTAAAAAAAATATATTTTATTGATTTTTTACAGAGAAGAAGGGAGAGAATTAGAGAGCTAGAAACATCGATCAACTGCCTCCTGCACACCTCCCACTGGGGATGTGCCCGCAACCAAGGTACATGCCCCTGATTGGAATCGAACCTGGGACCATTTAGTCCGAAGGCCAATGCTCTATCCACTGAGCCAAACCTGTTAGGGCCTACTTTGTAATCTTTATCTCCTAACTCTCCATATCCTTTGTTCTTCATTCCCAAAGAGAACACTGCTTTCTGTTATGGTAGGTTAATTTTGTGTTTCTAAAATTAGTCAATTTTGTTGATCTTTTCAAAGAACCTGCTTTTGTTTTTTTTTGTTTCTTTGTTTTGTTGTTGTTTTGGTTTCTAATCTTTTTGTTTTTAACTGTGATCTTTATTATTTTCTTTTTTTATGTTTACAATGAATAATGCTTGCTTTTATTTACCTAGTTTCTTTAGATGGAAGCTAGGGTTGTTAATTTGAAACTATTCTTTTAGTGCTATTAATTTCCCCCTGAGTACTGTTGTAGCAGCATCCCACAAATTTTGGTATGTTGCATCTTCATTTGCTCTCTCTGTTCAAAATATATTTTCATTTCCTTTGTGATTTCCTTTTTGACCCATGCGTTATTTAGAAGTGGGTTATTTAATCTCTATATTTTGGGTTCTCCAGCGAGCTCTCTGTTGTTGATTTCTAATTTAATGCATGTGTTCAAATAGCATAGTTTATATGACTTGAATCTTTTTTAAGTTTATTGAAACTTGTTTCATAGCCTAGAATATGGTCTCTCTTGATAAATATTCTCAAAAAGATTATAATTTAAATCAAATTTAAAAACATTCCAGTCACTATTCAATTTTTTTTTTGATCTCCTTCCTTTGGGTTCTTGAATTACTTATGTTAAATTACTTGAAATTGTTCCACAGTTCACTGATGCTATTTTCATTGTTTTTCTTCCTTTCTATTTTTTTAGGTAGTTCTTATTGCTCTCTCTTTAGTTTCACTAATCTTTTCTTCTGCAATGTCTAATCTGACATTAATTCTATCTAGTGTATTTTTAATCTGAGATATGATAGCTTTTGTCTGTAAAAGTTTGATTTGGGTTTTTTTTTTAAATCTTCCATGTCTGTACTTAATTTTTTGTAGATAAGGAATACAATTATTACAACTGTCTTAAAGTTCATGTCTCTTAATTTTAACATCTCTGTCAAGTCTGGGCTGGTTTCAGTTGACTGATTTTTCTCATTATGAGTCATATTTTCCTGCTTCTTTGCATACTTTCCAATTTTGATTAGATTTCAGACATTCATTTTAACTTGTTTGTTGCTGATTATTTTTATATTCCTGTAAAATATTCTTGACCTTTATTCTGGGACAAAATTAAATTAGCAATTGTTTGATCCTTTTGGGTCTTGTTTTTAAGATTTGTTAGGTGAGAATAGGGGAATGTTTAGTTTTGGGCTGATGATTCCCCATTAATGAGGCAAGACTCTTCTGAATGCCCTACATAGTACCCCATGAAGTATGAGATTTTGCAGGGGACTGGTAGAAACAGACATTGTTCTCATCTCGGGGTGATTCTGTCTAATCCTTCTGGACTGTTCTTTCCATGGCCTCAAATAGTTTTCTTACACATGTGCTGGATACTCTGCTAAATGCTCAGTGGGTTGGACCCTCTGAAGATCTTTGTGATTGTTTCTATCCCCTTTGTTACTATATTTTTCAAATTTATCTGCCTTGGTGTCCCTGGGCTCTCAGCTCTTTTTCTTAAACTATTGACATCTGTTAGGATCTGCCTGGGTTCTCTCCCTGTGCTGTGGCCTGGAAACTAGCAATAAGCTGGGACAGTGCTAGGGCTCACCTACTGGTTTCTCAGGGATTTTATTGTCCTTTATTGCCGGATACCCAGTGCCTTAAGCACTGTTGTTTGCCATGTTTTGTCTGTTTATTTGTTGTTGTTTGGGGTTTTTTAGGTGGGCTGGTAAGTCCGGTCCCTATGCTTTATCTTAGTTGGAAGTAGAAGTCTGATACTCTTGATTTGTGTGTAATAAGTTGTTGAGGTTTGGCTTTGTGCTATAGAGCACATTAGACTGTTTTGACTGTATCCCTAAAGGTTTATATATTTGGATGCCAAAAATCTTAGTTTTAAACCTGCATATTAGGAAAATGGGTTTACTTTACATTTGAGATTTCCTTATATTTTGGCATATTTTAGCATGTTCAGTATGTTCTCCATGATGCCTAGTAAAATGAAATACATAAAGTACTCAGTATGTAGTTGTGGACCCAGTTAGTTAATAAATTAATTTTAAAGGGCCAGGGGCTTCCTATATCCTGAGACATCACTCTAATTCTGTGCACTTTATATAGTAATTCTTTTGAACTGTTGAAAAGATCTACTAACAAGTCCATATCATTGTGTTCAGCAGTCATCTTAACAGTAAATGAACTGGAAAGTCTAACTGTAAGTTCCTCTGTGCATCAAGAAATAAAATACAAGGGTGATGGTCAGGATCTTCTTGCCTAAGGTAGACTTTAAAAAGTCTGGGTCTACTAGAATATAATCTTTCTTACTTTCTTTTGAGATTTGATACCAACTCAAGGGTACCATCCCATTGATGTTAGGAAGGCAGATATTTGTTGACTAAAATTCTGACATAAACTTTTTCTAAAAATACACAAATATTTTGTGAAAACGGGACCAAATATTTCACTAGGGACCTACTTGCTGGGGTGGATTGTCATCCGGAGAGATGTTTGGACTGACAGACTCTTACCTGTTTTGCCAGTTAGATGTCTGCGAGCTGCTCTGACTTACATGGAGCTTCAGTGGGAATTTGACTGTGGGTGCTTGATCTTAACTCTAATTCCTGTGGCAATTTAACGTTGCTGGTTTTGTAATTTAACGGTCTCCAGAAATTCTTTAGGATATATTTGATATTTTCTTTATCTAATGACTTTTATAACATGGGATTATTGTTTCCAAATACATGTTTTTATTATGTGTATGTACTAGCATTCCTTTGGATATAAAATAGATTATAAAGAAAACTTCTAAGTTCTGAATCCCATTTCTTATTAATTTTAATTATTGCTGTGTATTCTTTTTTGAAAATTTTGAGGCAATGGAATATGACACAGAAGTCATTGTGGCCTCTGATCCTGTCAGTTTCTCTTGTTTTGCCTTTTTGGTGCTATTAACTTTACCTTTTTTGACAAGTTTAATGAATTTGTTGGTGGTAACAGTTTCCCCTTTGATATTTGTCAGCCTAATATGTAAATTTGTAATGTTGAGCAATATGTAATGTAATGTTGATAAATTAAGAATTAATTTAGTGTATTTATTAGCCAAGTAAAAAAGGCTACAAATTAAAATTTTTAATTGAATTGTCCAAATTAAATCGCATTAAGTATGCATATAACTTTGCCAGTTCTGTTTGGAAAGAGTTTCTGTGCCTGAGGTGAGAACTTTAATCTGCCAATCACCTTTGCCACGAACCAAGCAGGTATTTTTTACCTGTTACAAACATGTCTTTGATAGAGCTGTTGTGCACTTTAAAAAAATTAAAGCAAAGAGGTGCCTACAACTTTTTTTCTCAAGCAAAAATAAAACCCCAAAACAAAAACAGATTTGGGAAGAGGAGGAGATATGTAATTCTAAAATTTAAGAACATAAATGTTAGTATGTCACGTAGGTATGATTTTATTATGGTTCATTAAAAATGAATTTCTGAGATTATAGAATCTCAGGGATGAAAAAAGTTTATTTCTATAATGCTATTTGATGTTATTAAAAGTAGATGTGGTATTATTGCTATGGTTATTTAGGAAACAGCCCTTATTTTTAAGAGATATGTACTAAAACAACCCCATAGGCTGTTGCTTCAATGCAGAAATGAGCACCAGATTTTAAACGACAGTTTATCACTGTGTTTTGGTGAATTTAGAATGTTTTTATGTTGGTGGTTTAGTATCCAGCCCTTTGAAGTTTTCACCTTGAAGTATGCATACTTTCATCAGTAATATTTCACAGGATATATATATATATATATATAGAGAGAGAGAGAGAGAGAGAGGGTGGGGGGGTGGGGATGGAGATAGAAACATCACTGATGAGAATCATTGATTGGCTGCCTCCTGCACGCCCCCATTGGGGATCGAGCCCACAACCCCATCATATGCCCTGACCAAGAATCGAACCGTGACCTCCTGGTTGATAGGTCGATGCTCAACCACAGAGCCACACCAGCTGAGCTCATCAGTAATATTTATAAATGTCAGTCACTGCCTCTGCCTCTATGTTTAATCTAGCATTGCAGTGCTTAAATAGCATTGCAGTGTCCTTGAGTTATATAGAGTTCTTTTTAAGCCCAAGCTATTTTACAGGAAGAATTGAAGAGATATAAGAAGTGTAAACCCCCAGCGGTATAGCATAGCTATGAATGCTGTAACTGGGAAGACACATCAGCTTGGCACTGCTATAGTCAATACAGAGCTAAGGCCTTGAACCAGTGGTTCTCTACCATGGCTCTGTATCGGATAATCTGGAGAGTTTTTTAAAAACAATTGGTGCCCAAGAATTCTGATTAAATTGGAACCTGGGTAACAATAGTTTAAAAAACTCCTCCAGATGATTCTAATGATTAGCCTAAGTTTTAGGCCAATTTTGAAAGCAAAGACACAGGCCAGAAATATCTACGGACTTGGAAATATTACTGTAGTGATTCAAAGACTAATCTTGGTGCAGTATGGGAAGCACAGCTGAATTTTTTTCTTCCTGTGAATCACATCTAAAGAATAGTTGTTAAAATAGCCATCTTCAATAGTGAAGAATAGTAGTACGTTATTATAAAATTTAGAAAAGTGTAAGTGCAGTTTTTGTGAAGACTGAGGCTAAATTAAAACACAGTGATAAAACAGGTAATCAAGGCTGTCATCATTATTGATAAATTATGTTGATAGCATTTACACTCGAGATTATATAATGAGAATGTCACTTTATCTCTGTGGTCTTCCTTCCCAAAACCCCATAACTCCATTATAACCTTGAGAAAAGCGAGTAAATCCCAATTGTGGGACATTCTATTAAATTACCTGACCAATACTCCTTAAAGCTGGCAAGGTCATCAAAAACAAAGTCTGAGCCCTAGCCAGTTTGGCTCAATGGGTGGAGTGTCGGTTCAAATCCTGTTAAGGGCGCATGCCCAGGTTGCGGGCTCGATCCCCAGTAGAGGGTGGGGTGGGGCGTGCAGGAGGTAACCAATCAATGATTCTCTGTTTCTCTCTCTCTCCTTCTCCCTTCCTCTCTGAAATCAATAAAAATATATTTAAAAATAAATCAAATAAAAATATATAAAAATAAAATAAATGGCATTCTTATAAAAACAAAACAAAACAAAACAGACAATGTCTGAGAAACTATCACAGCCAAGAGGAGCCTAAGGAGACCTGACAGCGAAATGTAATATAGTATCCTGTATGGGATCCTGGGACAGAAAAAACCCCACAATAGGTAAAAATAAAGAAGTATGAATAAAGAATGGATTTTAGTTATTAATAATCAATAATGGTTCATTAATCTTAACAAATGTACCATACTAATGTAAGACATTACTAACAAGGGGAAACTGGGTTTGGGGCACCTAGGAATTCTGTACTGTCTTCATAATTTTTCTGTAAACCTTAAAGTGTTAGCCCTCATAAGTAATTTACTGAAAACAATGCCTTGATAGTTAAGACACATATGATTTCTAGCTAGCTTTATTTACTAACCCCATGACAGGGTATGGATATATCAGGCCAAATTCAACACTCCTAATGGAAAATCAGGGTGAGTTTATACCACATTAAGAGGATAACAGTAACATCGTGTGTTTGTAATTTAGACTACATTTCAGTGTTACATACAGTTTCAACCCCTACATCCCCACCTTATACTCCCAAAAAAGAAAGAGAAGGTAAAACAAAGAAGAAAGGAAGGAAAGAGGAAAAGTGGAAGTAAAGGAAAGAGAAAGATATAGTAGTTGGCACCTAAGCCTATGTATAGGTTGGGGCAAAAGTAGGTTTAGAGTTGTTTGTATGGAAAAAATACAATAATTAGTAAATAATAATACAACAATCAACTTTTGCATATTCAATAACTGTAAACCTTTTGTATCACCCGGTATTTCTAAAGTTGTGATGATGTAACTAAACTATATTATAAACAAGTTGTAAAAGATCCAACTTAGTATTGGTACATGATGTTGGAATATTTCACAATTAATGTTATAAGCAATGATATTAAATTCAGCTGTTGCAACAAAAGTATTTGAGTTTATAGACAATAAGCAGTGGAAATAAATGTTGGATTTCAGTGGAAACAACTGAAATAGCCATTAGATTGTTTTGGATATCTGTGAAAGCAAATTTTGAAGACATGTTAGAAATGCTAACATTCCAATTGTATAGGGAATTACAAGTGACAAAAATGGACTGGGTTTTTTATAAATAGAGTAAATTGACTATTTTTTATATGTGATATTTTTGTTGTATATGAAATTAATGATCTGTACGGATGAGTGAGTCCTAGTCGTTTTATTTTGCAAAGTAGTGTAATATTGCTTGTTTTATCTGCTATTTCTTGATAAAGTGTTTTTTTAACCTGTTTTTCCTTGATCAAGGGATGTATCTTGATCTCTAAAATAACCAGGCATGCTATTTACATGCAACAGATAAGAATACCATTGTAAATCTTCATTGATTCCCTGAGAGGTAGTGTGTGTGTTTTTCCCCCCTTTTAAAAATTTATTTATTTATTTATTTATTTATTTATTTTGCTGGCAGCCTTAATAATGTTTTCATAAAATATGATGGATTTATAAGTCTGTTTAACATGCCTTTCCCTTTTTGTCTTAGCGCTTTGCTTCTAAGTTGCAGATGCAGTGGTTGAACAATACGCTGTGTGGTGTGACAGGTAAATTTCCCAATTTACCTGCCGTAATAGTGTGCTGTGTAATGCCATTCAATCATCTCTGAATTTTACTTGCCTGATTAGTTGAGTGAAGCAGATTTTCAATTTAAATGTAACTTCATCTGCTTGATTAAAAATGTAACAGAACATTATCTGCTGCAAATAAATTTCAGTGGAAGAGATGATTTTGCCTGTTTAAAAATAACATCTGTTTATATTGGCTGGAAGCAGACGATTAATACTTCTCTAATTTCGAGGTTTACCAGTCCAGCTCACCTGTCTCTTTGCATGGATAGTTGAAATTGATGGCTGTCGAGTATAAACATTTACCTGTTGATGTTTAGTTGATGGATTTCTTTTTTAAGGATAATACAGAATCCCATCATTGGGCATTCATTTATTTGCTGCTCATCAAGATGATTGACAGTTTTGCCAACAACGTGGAAAAGGATCTTCCTTCATGATGCATACGAGAAAAATTTTAGCTCTCAGTGATGAGTGCTTTACAAAATAACAGATTCTAGTCAGTTCTTTTTTATAGTTGATTTTTATTTGAAATCTGAGTTTAGAGTCCGTGAATATAAATTTAAGTCAAGTGTGTAGTAAATGAGGGTAGGTAGTACTCTCCTGCTGGCATCTTTCATCAAGTGATTATGTGTTTAGGCCACAAGGACAACGGCAGAGGAAGATAGGAAAACCAAAATGGTTATTTTTCTCCCCAGCGTTTAGCATAGTGTTAGGCATGTAGTAGACCACTCAATAAATATTTATTGAATTTGAATTAAATATTAGACCCAGGGCATATTTGATATTCTACAAATGCAGCAAACTAGATTTAATTGGTTTAAATGTGTAGTTAAAAATTGTAGCAAAGAGAGATTATAGAATACTAGTTTGTCTTTTTTTTTTTTCTTAGTGAAAATTTCCCTTTAGGAGCTTATTAGAAGTATGTTTTTAAATGCAGAATTCTTCTATAAATGTCCTCTAGAAAGAAGAAAGTTATTGTTCACTGTTAACTTTCCTAACTGGTAAAGTTGAATTTAAAAAATAGGTGTAAAAACATTTTTTATTTTTTTATTTTTTAAATATATATTTTATTGATTTTTTACAGAGAGGAAGGGAGAGGGATAGAGAGTTAGAAACATCGATGAGAGAGAAACATTGATCAGCTGCCTCCTGCACACCCCCTATTGGGGATGTGCCTGCAACCAAGGTACATGCCCTTGACTGGAATCGAACCTGGGACCCTTCAGTCCGAAGGCCGACGCTCTATCCACTGAGCCAAACCAGTCAGGACAAAAAAAAAAAAATATTTTTTTAACACTTGTGAAACAGCAATACAATCCAGTGGTTTTTAGTATATAGTAAAACAGTATATATTTTAAAATATATTTTTATTGATTTCAGAGAGGAAGGGAGAGGGAGAGAGACGGAAACATCAATGATGAGAGAGAATCATTGATTGGCTGCCTCCTGCACGTCCCCTACCTGGATCAAGCCCGAAACCCTGGCATGTGCCCTTGACCGGAATCAAACCCGGGACACATTGTCTGCAGGCTGACGCTATATCCACTGAGCCAAACCAGCTAGGGCTGTTTTGTGTGTTTTTTTTTTTAAATTGGTACAGCTCCACAATCTCAAAAAATACTACCTTAAAAATTTTTTTGAATGCTGTATTTATTTTGGTAGAGTATTCTGAACATGTCACTTATTTATAGAAGAATAATATTGCATTCTTTTGATAACATTTTTTTTCATAGAACAAATTATTCACTTTAAGGTTACTGAATTGTTGTGTTGTGAGCCTGTTTCCAATTTATAACATTTAGGGGTTCTTGACCACATCTTATGTAATTTAAATAAAAACTTTATAGTCTATATTTTTCAAGGAGATATTTCAGGAGATCTGTAGCAAATACTTTTACTCAACTAATTAAGAAAATTAATCATTCTTTGCTCACAAACATATAGGGTAAATATTAATCTCCAGTTACTTTCGTCAGTTTGGACATTTTGGATGATTTGGCTGTTCTCTTTACACAAAGTAAATATTTGGGGGTGCATCTTTTCAAATTTATCACTTTAATCTTTAGTATTTAGTGGAAAATTTTGCCATAGTGCTTTAGGAGAAAAACTCTAACTGTAAATTGTACTCATACTTAAATATAATCATAAGAACATACCATATATTTGGTATATTCTTCAATTATAAATTTGTAATTTTATCATAACAAATGACTTTGTTCTTATTTAAATATTCAATTCAAATGTGAGATATGTAGGTTTTTAAAAATCAGATAAGGTCAACGTAAGAAACTTAGAATATTTTATATTGTAGCTTTATTTTTTTTTTTTTCTGTTCATGGTTTGTAAAGATAGATGAGGTTTTTCTCCTGTATCGTTTGTTCAGATGATATTTAATGAAAAAGAATTAACTCAGAAGAGCAGTCTATACCTAAAGAGGAAGATGCTACTACTTGAAATTGTATTAAGGTCTTTAGGGTCTTCAGAGACCTGCTAGTGCCACTGTGAATTGCTTTAATTTAAAACTTTGCCATATATCTTAAAAAGGGGATGAAATGATAAAGAATTTCCATAGCATCATTATTCATAATAGTTAAGATGGGGAAATAACCCAAATGACCATCAATCAATGGGTGGATAAATAAAATGTAGTAAAGTTGTTATCCACAGGTTTGGTTTTCACAGTTACAGTTATTCAGTCAACTACGGTCCAAAAATATTAAATGGAAAATTTCAGAAATAAACAACTGATGTTCTGAGTAGCACTATGAAATTTTGTGCTTTCCCGCTCCATTCCACCTGGGATGTGAATCATACCTTTGTCCAACATATCTAGGCTGTATATACCACCGACCAATTAGTCATTTAGTAGCCATCTCAGTTATTAGAGAGAGACCACATTCATGTAAATTTTATTACAGTTTATTGTTATAATTGTTCTATTTTATTGCTAATCTCTTACTGTGCCTAATTTATAAATTAACTTTATTATTGGTATATATGTATAGGAAAAAAACATAGTATATGTTTGGTACTATCTGCTGTTTCAGGCATTATATGGGGGCTTTGGAATGTATCCCCAATGAGTAAAGGGGGGAATATTGAGTATTCTTACAGTGGAATATTAGCCATAAAAAGGCATGAAGTACTGATATGTGCTACAGTATGCATAAACTTCAAAAACATTATGCTAAGTGCAAGAAGATAGGCACAAAAGGCTGCAGATTCTAAGATTTCAGAGATGTGAAATATCCAAAAGAGATAAAACCATAGTGTGACCGGCGCCCTGCCTTAGTCTGGTACCCCTGCTCACCTGCTCCACCATACCACCACAACCGATGCCCGCCATGTTCCGCGCTCTGCCACCTGCTGCTGATGCCCACCATGTTCCATGTGTGCCCCCTGGTGGCCATTGCATATCATAGCGACCGGTTGTTCGGTTGTTCCGCTGTTCAGTCTATTTGCATATTAGGGTTTTATATATAATTTTTATTCATATGTTTTTACATATAATTTAAAGATCCATAGTTAGGTTGTAGAAATTGAAAAGATGAACAAAAACATAAGGTAGCTTTGTGCAATATCAGGCTGTCTTGAAATTGTGCAGTCATTTTTTGAGCTTTTAGTGTACTTGTTTCATTTTGAGATCGACAAGCTTTAAGGTAGATTGTAGATGCTATGTTAAATTGTAGAAATCTATCCTGGTGGAAATATTTAGGAAAATAGTTTTATATTAAAATCAATGTAGATATTTATGAATTGTAACATATTCTAATAAAAAATTATGTTGATTAAAAACCTATAGCATTTTTTGCATTAAAAACACCTTACACTCATATGTGGAATTTAATGAACAAACTGAACTACTACTAAGTAAAATAAACCGACTCATAGATAGCAGGCAGACAGCTCTGGTGGTAGTTGCGGGGGAGTGTTGAGGGGAGTAGAGGGATTAAGAAAAAAAAGAACTCATGGACATGGACAACAGTGTGGTGACGGGATGGGGGTGGAGGGCGTGGATGGAGGTGGAAGAGGGCATCGAGGGGATAAATAGTGATGGAAAAAGGAAAATAAAAAACCTTAACAAATCAGCATTAACTTTGTAAATGTTCATGTAATCAAAATTAGGCATTTTTTAAATTTCATAAATAACAGTACAGTATGTTCCTTTTGAAATTGTGAGAACATTCATTTTGTAACTTAGAGGAGAGAAAATAGATACTTGAATATAAAATATTAGTTCAGTTTTCAAAATCAATCCACTGTAAACTATTGGTTGCTTTAGAGGCCAGGCATACTGAATTGTATGCTTTATTATTTGAAATGTGGTTTGTTTTAAACTGCTGGAGAAATCCCTTTCCTTCAGTTATATTTTAGAACTGCTCTAAGAATACATTGCTGGGTTGTTTAGTTTTTTAGAGCTTGGGTCCCCTAGATATTCAAAATAAGCAACTTATTTTCACACCTCATTCTTTTATATTCAGTTGAACCATTAAAACATTGTCGCTATTCAAATTGTTTTGACCTATAAAAATAACAATTTTATATGGTTCAGCCCAATAATAATTTACTTTGGGTTACTGGCAAGTATGAGTACAATTTAAATACGAATAGTAAATATTCATTGTAGTTTTCTGAGCACTTTATTTGCATTAACTCATTTTATTCTCTTAACGATCTAATGAATTGGTACTATTGTCTCATTTATAGGTGAGGGAAAAAGTATAAAGAGTTAGAGTACCTAAGTAAGTGAGAACTCTGGACTTCAACCCAGGCAGTTTTGCTCCAGAGCCCACACACTTAACCACAATACTATGTTGGCTGATACTCTTGACCGGGACCCCTCTTCACTCTGGTAGTTTTATAAATTCAAGCCTAATTCTTTCTTTTGCCTCGAGAGCTTCTTTTCCTACCCAATGTAAGTTAGGTGTTAGGTTTTTATTGCATTGTATTTGTATTATAATTGTGTGTTATCCCAGGTGTGTTTTATAACTATAGGAATACTCAAATGAGTCTTTCAGTAGAATATATTATACTGACATTCACACTTGTATTGTACATATTAATTTTGTAAATTTCAGAAGCCTTCTATAGTTCGCATCAGTTCAGCTAACACTTATTGAGTGCTTTTGTGTCAGCCCTTATATAGCAACTTAATGTGTATAATTGTTGTTAACTGAGTTGATAAATCTAGGAATCAACTTAGTCTTTGTCATCTGAAGATTCAAACAGTGTTTTGGATGGCTGATAAAGTATGTTGTTTCCAGTTTTATTCAGTCCTTAATAGCAGTTTTCCAAATTGCCATTATTGGCTTTCAGCAAGGAAACATGCATTTTAGAAAAATATGTCAGAGATAAGAGAATAAGAAGTGTTTCATTTTTTACTGGTAGGGCTTGCAGGATCCTGTTCCTGCTCTCCTGGTTTCTTACTCATCCTGAATCCCCTGACACCTCTCTTCTCTTTTGTACTTGGTATTAGAGGGGAAACAGTATCAATACTCTAAAGAAGGCAGTTAAATTTAACATTATATTTAAATCATCATGGTATACTTAGATTTATTTAAAATTATATAGTTCATGGCAGTGGTTTATGAGTCTGGTTTGCTAAAGTGGCAATTTGCATATACTGCGTATACAAGTAACAGATTCTTGGACTGATAAGTATCTGTGTTGTTTTGTGGGTTTCTTATATTGAGTAAATGAGCTTAGATAATCTAGACTCTTGGGCCCAAACAACCTGAAATTCTGCCTTAAGGAATAAACTAAAGCTGAAAGGTTCATTTAAAAAATGTGAAAAAGATGAGCCTACACTGAGCAATTTTTTAGTTTGAAAATTAAATTATCACTCATTCTTTTTTTTGAACTAATATTTTAATGATATTTTTTCAGATAAAATTATTTGGCTGATGTTAGATTATCAGCAGTTTTATATTAGAGATTCATTCAAGTAGTAATGGCTGGGGAGGGAAATTCTCACATTATTTTTGGTATTTCAGAGCCTTAAGGAAGCAATCATCTATAATAACAAAAGCATAATATGCTAATTAGACTGGACATCCTCTGGATGAAGCCGGGGCTGCGAGGGAACCTGGGTCCCGGGTGCCTGCTGGTGGCCAGAGGGAAGCCCGGGTCCCAGGTGCCAGAGAGAAGCCGGTGCTGGCAGCCAGGGGAAGGAAGGCCTACTCTTATACAAATTTCGTTCATCGAGCCTCTAGTCTTATATATAAATTTAGAGCTGATTTTATTATTGTTTACTGTTGTCACTAGATATTTTTATTACATATAACTAAATAAATCTTTGATTTTAAAAGTAGAGAAAATACTTATGGATAAATATATCTAGAAAAAATTTCCATCATGGTGTACCCAAGAGGTGAAGTAATATAAGGTGATAAACTTGGTGAAAATTGAAGTAAAAGTTACGTATGCATAAAGAGGTTGTTGTTGCTTTCAGATTTAAACATTTATTAAGCACCCGAATCATTTCAATTCATACTCAGAATAGCCCCCACCAAATACTGTACTGATTAGAAGGGGAAACAGGCTCAGAGGAATAATTTTCCCCCAAATCAGCTTAGCAAAATAGTGGCATTATCGGTATTACATGCTCAGGTCCAGAGGCAGCTTCATGAATCTAATTCCTGGTTGCCCACTTTCTGCGCGTCTGGGTGGTACCTTCCATTTCTCTAGACCCTGAGTCCACATAAAGAGTTTTAAACTGATTGGGTAAGTGGGTGTGTTCTTTAGATTAGGTGTTTTTAAATAAGATCATATTCACAGGTACTGGCAGTTAGAACTTGTACATAGCATTTTTGGAGGAGACACCATTTAGTGCACTACAAGAAATAAATGTCCTTTTGTGTATCTCACTTTTCATAATTTCAGTCAATTTGGTTAACATTTCATGAAGTAAATCTGTTGCATGTTTTTTTCTGACAGAAAATGTTTTGGATGTTGTATTACTCAATATCCTCCTCCCTTCCCCCCTCCCACACCCCTATTACTTAGAAAAATAAACTTTCATGGTGGGATTTTTGGGTGGGAAGAAAATTTTTTTTTAAGCCCACTTTGCTGTCATTTTGGGGGGGGGGTATTAAAAATGTGTTCCAAACATATTGTATGATATATGCTTAGTTTAGTGTTGTTTATTTATTTTTAGATGTTTACTCCTTTTACTTTCTCTTCCTCTTCTGTCTTTTGTGGAGAGCATGTACATAAATGTTGATATTTGAGGCAGGAGAAGTGGAAAGGTTAATTCACTTCTAAGGCTGACATTCAAAATACCTAATTCCAAGAATGAGAAGAATATATTTTATTTAATAGCTATGAGAGATGGATTTTCATAGACTTTTATCCAAAGTAACTAGATTCACACATTTAGTATAAAGAGTGTTATGGAAATGTAAAGATCATTAATATGCTGTATATTTTTATCCCCTTGAATATTTTTTAGAGATTATGTACTGTAATAGGATTTATGACATTATACTGTTTAATCTTTAGAGTGTTACTAACACATCAAGAACAGTTGGCAGTAACTGAAGTTTGCCTGAATTTTAAGAATATATTAGTATTACATAATATCATGAGCTTTACTTACCACTAAACAAAATTTATACTCAGACTATTTATGATTCAAAGAATTTTCTTCTGCAGGCCTAAAATAAAGTCTTTAGGAACTAACAAGATGAGTTAAAGATGAAATGATTTATTTCTAAGATTAGGCTTTAATTACGATATGGGGGAGGGTTATGGCATTTCTTCAAAGTATTTGTTTCTGTGTATCTGAATTTGCCCCTTCTCATTAAACTAGCTGGGATTTATAAAATGGAACAATCTCTTCTCTCCAATTTGGCACTCAAAAGGAGCTCTGATATACAAAAGGTAAGCGTATTTTTCTGTCAGGAATAGCTTACCATTCTAAAATTTAAAACAAGCAAAATAGTGGCCCACTGAACCTTCCTCATTTTTTTCTTTTCTTTGTGTACAATAAATACATTGAAATTTTACTGGCACACAAGGTGTATTTTACTTGAGTCTTTAAATCATTGCTCAGTGTTTGTTTTTTGTTTGTTTTATTTCCGTTGTTCATTACTTCTTATATATTGGATTTAAATAATTTAGATTTTAAGCTTCTAAAAGGGCAAAGAATCTATTCAGCTTGTGGGCTTAACAATATCATGCACAATAGGTACTTACAAGCTATTTGATGTTATTGTTTCTACTTTGGAAAAAGAGAGGATCAATGGAAAGAAATGAAAATGACTGTGCTATTAAAGATCCATGGAAAGTAGTTTTACTATTTTTGCTCAATTTTGAGTTTGGGGTTGATTGATATATTTGTCTAATGTATTATATCTAGGTACATCAGACATTGTTATTCCATTTGCTTTCTGTTTTCAAACGTATTTTAAAGATATTAACAGAAGAAAGACTTTTACTATTTCTGTTGCTCCTCTTATTTCTAATGTTTATTTATTTATTTATTTATTTATTTTTTTAAAATATATTCTATTGACTCTTTACAGAGAGGAAGGAAGATAGATAGAGAGCTAGAAACATCGATGAAAGAGAAACATCGATCAGCTGCCTCCTGCACACCTCCCACCGGGGATGTGCCCACAACCCAGGCACATGCCCTTGACCGGAATCGAACCTGGGACCTTTCAGTCCGCAGGCCGACGCTCCATCCACCGAGCCAAACCGGCCTCGGCTTATTTCTAATGTTTAAGTTTCATTCTGATGTCATATTTCTTCTCTCTGAAGAACTTCCCTCTAGCAGTTCTTTTAGAGCAAATCTGCTGACAGTGCATTTTCTTAGTTTTTCTTCATTTGAAAATATCTTTATTTCACCTTAATTCCTGAAGGATATTTTTCTTGAATATAGGAGTCTGGGTTAACAGTTCTTTTCTGTTAGTGTTTAAAAATGTCACTGCTTCTTCTGGCCTCTGGTTTCTGAAGAGAGAAACTCGCAGTAATTTCAGTTTTGTTGCCTGAGAAGTAATACAAGTGAAGCTAGGAATTTGGGTTTTCAGTCATTATTTCCTCAAAAACTTCTTTCTATACCACACTCTCTCCTTTCCTGCTTGGATTCCAATGAAGTGAATTAGATATCTTGTTACTTTCCCACAAGTCCCTGAGGGTTGGTTTTAAAAATATATATTTTTTTCTCTCTCTGTTCAAAATAGGTATTCTTTAATCTATCTTCAAGATTACTGGCTGTTGCTCTATCATTTTCATTTGGCTATTGATCCTGTCCAACTGGATTTTCCTTTCGGTTATTTTATTTGATTTATTTATTTATTTATTTATTTTAGTATAGCAAAGATGGAGATTTATTGAAGAACAAGTACAGACTCACATGTGGGGAGAGGGAAAGGGTCCCCCGGTTATTTTATTTTTCAGTTTCCAAATTTTCCTTTTGGGTCTTCTTTCTATCTTTTATTTCTTTGAAGCAGTTTGCCATCTTTCCATTCATTCTATGAGTGTTTGCTCTTATGGAACATTTTCATATTAGCTTCTTTTGAAAGTCTTTGTCAGATATCGTCAGATAAGTTCATCCTTTGTGTTATCTCAGTGTTGGCATCTGTTAATTGTCTTTTTTTATAAGTTGAGGTTTTCCTGGTTCCTCGTGTGATCAAATTATTTTAGACTAACTCCTGGACAATTTTGATGCTGTCTTGTTTAAATCCTATGATAAATGTTGATATGTTTGTTTTACCTGGTAATCAGTCTGGTTGGTTGTAGGTTGCAAGTTCTACCCAGGCTCCTGTAGGTTGTGTTTCTAATCTCAGTTCCTTTTACAAAACCTTTGCAGTACAATTTGAATGTGACCTGCATGTGTGCTAAATAATGGCCAATCTAAAAATTGGGTGGTTGTCCCATAGTTTATTTCTTAAAGTCTGTGGTATGCTATTTAAGCATCAGCTCCATGCATGCACAGCTTAGATAAACAACTTAATGGGATTGCTTTCCTGAACTTCTTCCTGGCTGTTTATAATCTCCCTGGTACTTTTTGGTTACTTGGACCTGCCTTTTTTGGTACTCCAACCACAGAGTTGGGGCTTTAGTTACCCTCTCTCTGCTACATGCTTCTTTTTTTTTTTTTTTTAACAATTTTTTATTTATTGATTTTTGAGAGAGAGAGCGAGCAAGCGCATAGATTTGTTATTCTACTTATTTATGCATTCACTGGTTGATTCTTATATGTGCCCTGACCCGGGATTGAACCTGCAACCTTGGCATATTGGGACAACATTCTAACCAACGGAGTTACCCAGCCAGGGCTGCATACTTCTCCCAACTGTGCCTATATGTGGGGTGAAATAGCAAGTAGTTGGAGAGAAAAAGGTAAGCAACAGGAGTTCATGCCATCCTCTTGAAAAAGGTTTCCTCCCTCAAGAGTTTAGAAAACAGAATCCGCTGCTGCTGCTGCTGTCCATGCCTCCTCCACTGCATCATAAGATTGCTTGGAGTCTGAGGTACAAAAGAATGTTGAAAAGCACACAAACCTGAGAAGTTGACTCTGAGCCTTAGAAGATTCCTTTCCTGATTCTCAAGCTACAACTAGAAGGCTTGTTCCTGCAGTTCCTCTGTCTGCCCAAGTGCCCACTTGTAAGTTTCAGCTGTGTTGAATCTAGGCCAGAGGATACCAAAGGGGAGAAAATAGTAAATTCACCAAAAGTTTGGTAATAATTAAAATGCTGATCTTCTCCAATTTGCCTGCTAATGTTTACTCTTCAGAGCCCTAAATAGATGCTTTATGCATTTGGTCCAGGTTTTTACCAGCATTCAGTGGGAAAGACAGGGTAGAGTGTACTTATTCCATATTATCTGGGGCTGGAACTCCTAATATATTTTTTAAGTCATCAAAAAATATAGAACAAGTGATGCAATTATAACTTGGGGTAGTGCAAATTTAGGAAAATATTTTTGGCACTGGAAGCTATTGGGATCTTTGCTTTTTCAGAGAAGCTTGATAAATCTTTTCCTATGTAAAAAATAATTTTATTTTTATGTCTTCCTAATTTGACATAAGGCTTCATTCCAGATACCTAAGAGCTGTTTTCTAGCAGGTTTCCTTTTTGTTTGTTGACTTATTAGAAGTGCACTAGGTTTTGCTTTTCTATCACCAGTGCATTTTTTTTAAGTATATTGAAAATTTTCTTTCTCATATTTTTCCTCTTCTCTCTTCCTTATTTTGTCTGTTTCTTCTATATCATTCCTTTTGGTCCTTTTTCATTGTATTTATTCAGGCTCCTCTAAGATTTAAACTCTGACTGGGAAAAGAATCATCCTTCTCATCCCCCAAATGCTGTCTGCCTCAGCAGTCCCCTTGGCTAATTAGAATTCTAAAGGGCATTAATAACCATTTTAAATTAATCCAGTTATACCTACAGTAGATAACAGATGAGGTTCAGGCTGTTTAATCCCATATTGACGAACTTAAACAACAGTCAAAACTTGGTGGGAATTTCAACATTTTCTTTTCATTTCTGTCCTATGGAAGAAAACCTAAAAACTGCATGACATAACGAGTATATAGACCACCCCACCTGCTCACCTGCAGCAATCTAGTTTCCAACAGTGCAAGGAAGCTCTGCCATTATTTCAGCCTTCATTAGGAGACAAAAGCTAAACAGCTTGATCTTGTGAAAATACTTTTGCGTTGTTTGTGAAAGTCCTTCGGGGCAGAGCTGTAGAAAATCTCCTAACAGTAAATAATCCTTTATTTAAAGGCAAAGTGTTATAAAGAGCTAAAAATTCTCTTAGCCACTGATGTTATAACAGTAGTCTGACAAAGAAGTCTCCCAAGGGAAATTAAGGAGGGAGAAAAACAGCTATAATTTTAAAACTTTCGATAAAAAGAAGTGGAAATTGAATGACCAGTCTTAGGAGTCAGGAGAAACCCTACAGGTTATCTAGTTCAGACCCTCTCATATAGGTGCTTTTTCTTTCTCCAACACAATGGACACAGTCACTAGTCTCTGTAACAGCAAATATTAAAAAGATAGACCATCTTGGATTCAGAAGACATGTCAGTATCAGAGAATCCTATAATAGCTGTTTTCTTTCATTTTATCTCTTGAGTCATAGAGCGTTATTTAATTACAGCTACATGTTTGCCTATTTTCCCCACTGTCCCATCCCTGACCCCACAACTAGATCAGGTGTCTATTTTTGGAATTTAAAAATATATTGGAGAATAAAATGTTCAATAAGCATGGCGGTTAGAGCATTCTTCATACATTGCTGAATTTGAAAAATGAAAAGCAAGAATAAAAATTAGTTGAAATGTATATTTCTGTGTAACAGGCTATTTTCTCAAAGGGTTTTTTTTCACTGTTAATGTGAGTGCCAACTATGGAAAGCTACATTCAGGAACTGAGTACAAAAAATGAGTTGGTTTGAGAAAAAAACATCTACTGGAACCTGCACAGCACTCCTTCAACAAAGATATCTATTAGTCAATAGATGTCATACCCTACACCTGTCTAAAAGGACTCATTTCTTTTCCTGATTACCACTTATAGATTTTTCCTTTTTTTAAAAAAACTTTACACAAAATGTAAACTTCATACATTGGGATTATTCTTTGGTCCAGATCTTTTCTTTGAATGAAATAAGCTTTGGGATGCTTATTTAGATGTTCAATGGAACAGTGTGGAGAACAGTAATTGTGTTTGGGTTAAAGAATTAATCCATTTAGTCATGGGAAGCATTACTTAGCTTTTCCATAGCAGCTGAATTGTGGTGCAACTTAGGCGCTATTTTAAGATTTTAGCCTCAAATAGAAACTTATAGGAATGAAAGTTTATTTGTATTGATGAACATATGCTTTTGAATAATGAGCCATTGAATTGTTTTCAGTGAAAGTGAAATTGTTTTTCAGTTTCCCCTTCTTATTTTATGTTTAACTATGAATTGAAAGCTATATCTTTGTATTGCCCAAATAAAAAAAATAAAAAAAATCAGGATGTCTGAGCCAGTAAAGAACATTTTAACAGAGAATGGTTTAATAAGTAATAATTGGGATGGCTTGAGAAAGGACCTGTAACTTCAAAATTTTTTGATGGTTACTACTATACTTTTGTGTCATTCAGGCATTCTAATAAACTTTGTATCAACTGTAATTATTCTTTTAAAATAGAAGAATTTACTGATTTTTTATATCTAAAGGGCAAAAAGAGGTTTTTAGAAAGTTATATTTTCATCTCAGAATAATAATTGTCCCATATGTTATGTAAAACATTTTCTTAAATTGTTAGTTTAAATGATTGGGTAAGAGGAAATTTCCTGACTGATATAAGCTTGCCTGCATATGTGTACTGTAGTCTGCCAAGATATAGAGCCTGAAGAAAAAATCAAATAACTTAAAATAACACACCAAAAAACTTTGTGCTTATTGTAGCCTGTTTATGCTGTTGGATTTTCCCTTATTTCATATTACATTTTATATGCATTACCAATTAACAAATATTTATTGAGCATTCACTGTCTGCCCAGTACAGAGTTTAACTGAACTGAGATGGATGGATACATAATAAGACAGAAGAAAAAACAAGTTCTAGTTTCAGCCCAGATCTTCAAAGCAGGAAGCTGGGGCTATTTAGCTCACCTCCAAACAAAGATTTAGCATTGTGTGTGTGTGGGGGGGAGGGGTGTAGGGAGTGGGGGGCAGCGCTTCTGGACTTTTCATACTCTGCAGTAGAGTTTTCTTTTTTTATTAAAATAATTACTGAGTTGAGAGAGAGCAAGTGAGAGATAAACATCCATTTGTTGTTCCAACTATTCGTGCATTCATTGGTTGCCTTTTGTGTGTGCCTTGACTAGGGATCAAACTAGCAACCATGGTGCATTGGGATGATGCTCTAACCAACTGATCTTACCCGGCCTGGGCCTAGAGTTTTCTTTTTTAATAAATGCTTTAGTGAGATATAATTCACATACCCTATAATTTACCCATTTAAGTGTACAGTTCAGTGTTCTCTTTTAGCTTATTCAGAGTTGTGCAACCTTCATCACATTAATATTAAAACATTTTTATTACTCCAAAAAGGAATCCATGGCCATTGTCATCACTCCTCTCTTACCCCCAAAACTCTCAGCCCAAGGCAACCACTAATCTACTTTTGATCTGTATAGATTTGCCTGTTCTGGACATTTTATATAAATAGAGTCATGTACTATGAGGTTCTCGTGACTGGATTCTTTCACTTACAATATTTTCAAGGTTCATTCTTGCTATATAACATGTACCAAAACTTAATGCCTTTTTATGACTGAATGAATAAATAAATAAGTTCCATTTATAGATATATTACTTTTTATTTATTCATCAGTTGATGGACATCTGAGTTGTTTTTAGTTTTTGGCTACTAGAAATAATGTTGCTATGAACATCTGTGTACAAGTTTTCCATGGAAACATCTTTTTAATTCTTTTGGGTGTATGCCTAGGAGTGGAATTGCTGGCTCTTATTCATTTTATCTTTTTTAGAATTAATAATATGCTATTAATTTAGTGTCTGTTTCTTCCCTTCTGATCTCTCTAGGTCACTTCACATCAGTCTTTAGTTACTTTTCTGACCATCTCTCTGTCTCTCCCTAAGGAAATTGTATTTATTTTTCAAAGCATGGCTCAGATGTATCTCCTTTGTAAGATAATTTCCAATCCTACCCATCAAATAATTATTTTTGTATAAATCTTTAGCACTTGAGTAATATTGTTGTATTAAATCTTGTGATATATGTCAGTGATTGAGCGTCGACCCATGTACTAGGAGGACCCGGTTTGATTCCCGCTCAGGGCACATGCCTGTGGTTGTGGGCTTGATCTCCATTGTGGGGCATTCAGGAAGCAGCTGATCGATGATTCTCTCTCATCATTGATGTTTCTGTCTCTTCCTCTTTCTTCCTCTCTGAAATCAATAAAAAATATTTTTTAAAAGAAAAGAAATCTCATCTTTATGAAGCTTTTCCTATGTGACTTTGTGACCTCATTTTCCTCATCTTTAAGATGCAAGAATTGGATTTTCTTCATTATGATTTTTTAGGATTAGACTCAAATATTGATACTGCTCTTTGAAATCTTCTGGCACTTACCTATACTAAGTGCCCTGATTGACCTTGTACTTGGTATTAAGTTTTCATATGAATGTGGACATATTGTGGACAGGCTGTAAAAATTGGACAAATACTATTCTCTCTGTATTTATCACTTATGCCATAGAGACATCCTATATCATAAAACCCTAATATGCAAATTGACTGAATGGCAGAATGACCAGCGGAACGACCGGTTGCTAGGACGCATATTGCATTGAGCGTCTGCCCCCTGAGTGGGAGGCGACCGGCGGGGTGGTGGGGCTGGCCAGCAGCTGGTGCCAGGCCACCAGCCAAGGCAGGTGCCAATGGAGGCCTCCCGATTGCCCCGCCCACTGGTCACCCCACAGTTCGGCCCTGATAGCCAGCCAGGCCTAGGGACCCTACCCTATATATTGGGGACAGTCTCTTAGATTTAAAAATTAAAACCTGGCAAGGCTACTCTAACACTGAAAACACAGGATGATGCAGCGATGACATGAATGGACTCTGGCTTGCACATTTTGTGGTCAGCCCTGATTCTGACACTGTGACAAAGCCAATTACTTCTCTCTGCTTCAGTTTTTCACCCATAAGATGGGGAAAATGGTACTACTACCTCAGAAGGATCATGTTATGTACTACTTTTTATAATCAGGACAAAAAAATGTAGCTGCCCATACAACAGCAAGATGCCTTTCACCTGTATGAAAAGTATGGTCCCTGGTACATGCAGCATGCCAGATTGCAAGAGCCTAAACCAGCAGTCGGACATCCCCCGAGGGCACAGGCTGGGCTGAGGAACTCCCCCACTCCCCCCCCCCCCCCGCACGAATTTTGTGCACCGGGCCTCTGGTTTGAATACATAGAACAATATTATTCTTGTTTTGTTGGGTCAGTATTTTTAATGGAAAATTGGATAATGATTGGAACCCAGATTGTGATTTAAGAGATAATACAGAGGTCCTATGAGAGACTTTGGAACTTACTTAGTGAGTAGGGTAGAGTTAAATAGAGCCTTGCAACTCAATAATAGGAATCTTACTTAGGTCATACAGGTAGAGAAGCAAGTAGAGTGAAAATCGGGAATTGAGTTATTTGGAGTAGTGCTACTCAGGAAACACATCTGAATGAGTAATATAGAGAATTTGTGAGGTTAGATTGACACAGACGCTAGAGACCTTTGGAAGATTTAGGTCGAACTTGGGTTTGCACATCATGCTTGAAGCTTAAATGATGTATTCATTATTTTCATGGAGCATTTATTCTTCTTAAAGGGAAGATTTATTTTGGGTGTTGTCCTGGTTAGCTGCAAGAAGGTTTCTGTGTGAAATTATGCTGGAATTGGTTTTAAGGATGTAAATCCCATAAGTCCACAACTTGAGTAACAAATTGAATCCCTAACAAATACAAGGAATTTAAGAGAAAGATCCCACTTATAAAAGAATGTCTAACATTATATTATAAGCGGTTATTATAAATAAAGGTTCTGTATCCAAAGGATATCTTTGCATGTCATTGAATCATTGTCACTGCTTGCTCTTACTTAGGCATTGCAGAACTACAACCCAGATTTCTTGGACTCTGTTTTCTCTTATAAAGGTAAAGGCCTTATAAAGCATAATGCATTGCACACCTAAATGCCTAAATGATTTTGTTGAAAAATTCAGTCAACATATAGCTGTTACTTTATAAGCCATGTAGACACTGCAGAGAAAATATATAATAAAGTTTTTTAAATTCTCTTCCCATCTTCTTCAGACATATGAAAAATACCTCCAAGAAGTAATATTTGTGATGCAGCCATGCAAACCAGTGTATTTTGTGTCTAATGTAGCAGTTCAGCAAGGGGGAAGATGACTCCTGGAGATTCAGACTTCGACTATGGGTAGAAAAGGAAAAGGCATTTAAAACCAGGAGAAGTGGTGGTGATGTGTACGGCAAGTAGATAGGAGAGACACTACCTACAAAACTGTTTAGCCCAGAGCTTGAGGAGGGGTGACTTATACTAGGTTGGCAATGGTAATATTGAAGTAAATGAAATATTGACAAAATAATTTTGAAATGAAAGTCAACAGGGCTTGATGACATATAAAGATGATGATGAGAGGAGTAAGAGTTTGGAGATTGCAAGGTTGGGTTTTTTTTAAATGTGCTACTGACAGAAATAGGGTCGTTGGGAGGAAAAGCCAGTTTAGAGATAACGTGAGTTTAGTTTTAGATGTGTTGTGTTTGAGTTATCTGTCTTTGATTCAAGTGAAGAAATTATGCAGGCATTTCGTAAAAACAGGGCTAGAATGTTTGTGGTGATATAAGTATATGTAGATTTTTGGATGTGGAAGTTATCTCAGAAATCATATAATCCACCAATTTTATGATTTTGGCACACCCACACCTGCCTTTTTTTATTATTCTCACCTGAGGATATGTTTTATTGATTTTAGAGAGAAAGGAAGGGAGAAAGAGAGGAAAAGAGAGAAACATCAATGTGAGAGAGGAACATTGATCAGTTGCCTCCTGTATGCACCCCATCTGAGGATCAAACCTGTCACCTAGGTATGTGCCCTGACCTGGAGTCGAACCTGCAACCATATTGGTTTATGGGACAACATTCCAACCTACCGACTCACCTGGCCTTGGCCAAACCTCCTGCCTTTCGTGTCTCTAAGTCCCACTGTCCACTACAGAAATATATTTGTTATGTATTTTGAATTAACAGTAAATGAATGAATCATTCTTCCTTACCAAGCAGTTTATTAGAGTGGAATTTTATCTATAGATGCATCACTTTGCCAGATCTCTGATGGGACTAACAATAATATTGTCTACTTAATTTAACAAGCCCTTTGTCAAAGGATATTGAAATGAACAAATGTAACTTATGGTCCTATAGCAGGTAAAAGAATATTTGATTGAAGGGAGATCCAATTTTAAGAAGAAGGCATATTTTTAGTGGTGCAATGATTTTGAGACTTTTATTAGAGTAGAACTCATATCTTATAGAAGGTATTTTGTTTCAATTCCTTTTGTTTTTTTAATAGCTCTTTATTTCATTGTGATCAGTTTTAGCACTATAAAAATTAAATATATTAATCAGTTTTAGTGAGTTATTGTTTACTGAGTATTTCAAATTAACTTCTCCCCTAGTGTGTTTATTTTTGAGTTCTCTGTTCTTTTATATAAATATTTTATTGACATATTTGCTTTCTGCTTAATAAAATTCAGTGTTATGATTATTTTAATGTCATTTGAGGACATTAAAAATTCTCCCAAAATAATCTGGGATAATGTTAAATGGTTAAAACAAAATCTGTAGCTTTTTTGTCTAAGTGGAAATTTTAAAATTCGTAGTATCCACTTTTTTTTTTAAAGGATTAAGCTCATTAATTATATCAGGTTGGGTAATTATTAAAATGACATTATTAAAATTTATATTATATACTGTAACATGTTAAGAAAATTTCAGTGCATGATGTGGTTATCTGAATACATAACACTTTTAAATTGGTTGTGTTTTATTAAGAGGTCACTTTGTTATATTTTATTCTTATAGGCAGGAAAAAAAGCAATCCAGAACAATAATCAAAGCCAGGGTGGAGCAAGTTGTTAAACACTTTAGAATTAGACTCCCCCTCCCCCTTTCTAGTGTGATACTTTGAAGGCAGCTGCTACAGATAAACTCTATAGCCCCAGATGGTGGTTGCCTAATCCTCATGAGAATTCATGTCCTGGAAGCAGCTCTTATCTCTCCAGACCTGACATTGTCTGTGAGCTTTTGCTAAGGAGGGAATAATATAAACATGCTATGCATGAGTTTCACTTCTTGAATATGTCAAAAACATAGGAAGTTATAGTAAAGTACAGCAAGAACAGAGTTCATATTATTGAAAGTGTTGTTTTTGAAAACACTTGATGCTCACTTGTTATGAGTGATGGAGTGTGGTTTGGATGGAAAGACAGTGAACAATTTTATAAAACAAAAATCGCACCTTTCCAATATCATGAATTCAGAGATGTAGAGTTGTCATTAAGTGTGCAATACCCAAAACAATTCACTGTTATAATTTAAAACAGTTCATCCTATAAGTGAATGTTCTGGACTTTTATTTACCACCCACTAGACCTCTTTGTTTGGAAAGTTAAAATAATGATTCCACTATTCTGGATTTACTGTTTTGTTAAAAAAAAAAAAAAAAAAAAAGTCCAGGAATCTTATCTGTGAGATCTGGGTCTGTGACAAGTAGGAATGATGGTTTCTTAAGCATAACAATCAAATGTTCTGAAGTGAGATGGTAGAGACTTTATCAACTCCAGGCAGTGTGTCATTAAATATGTGAACAGGATGTTACATGAATAATATTGAATCAACCATCATTTGATGATATGACTCTGTGTGGGGTATAATTTTCCTCTGAAAATCATAAAATTTGTAATCAAATGAGAAACTATGATGCCCCTCAGAATATAGCTTTAGCCTACCTTTCAAGTCTTATATTTCTTTCCCCTAAATATTCTGTTTGCTAGCCACTCTGGGCCTCTCAGAAGGTTTATTAGATAGGTCAGGTAATAGGGTGATGGAAGAGGCATCAAAGATCCGTGTCAAGTTTTTACATTGAATTAATTGATGATCAGCCCTTGGTGTGTTTGTCATATTTTCCTTGTTGTATGAAATTCTTTTGCCTCCTTGTGCCAGAGTAATCTGAAATGTCCTGCTTACCACCTGTATCATGGTCAACCCACTGAGCTCATTTTCTATTGCTTCCTGTTGCTGTCACATTTGGCTCACTCCCCTCTTTCCACCCATATTCTCTTTTGAGGGTTCTGTTTCCTGCAGTACATTAAAAGGCCTATGCCCCAAGTGGTGCTGTTCTTTATCATGATCTCTTGCCATTTTGTGTTTCTATTTAAATGAACAAATAAAAAGCAAAACAAAAAGACACATGCTGCTGGATTGTAACCCAGCTGGCTCCGATTTCTCTTACCCTTGTCTTTGCTGTTCTCTCTCATTCTTGGTTTCTACTGTTTCTTTTTGTTATTTCACCATGCTCCCATATCTGCTTTCCCATTTGTGCGCCACCATTATAAAATCCTTTATAGTCCCTCTCTCTGGCTGAATTGTACATTCTCTTTTTTTTCCTAATTACATTTGACATACAATATTATATTTGTTTTAGGTTTATAACTCAGTGATTGGACTTTATATAATTTACTACATGATCACTCTGATAAATCTAGTACCATACCCATCTGACACCATACATAGTTATTACAATATTATTGACTATATTCCCTATGCTGTATTTTATGTTCCTATGATTATTCTGTAACTACCAACTTGGATCATACATTCTCCAGTTCTTGCTTCCATTCTGAATCCTCTCTTTTTCTCTGTTTTCTGTGTTTCTAATTCCATGTCTGCCCATCATCTTTTCCCTCTCAGTTTTCTTCTCCATTTCCACTTCTGCTTTCGTTATCCTCAACTCTATTCCTTTTTACATTCTTCACTGTATGTCATTTTAGAAAAGTAAACTAACACCCTAAACCAGTGGTCGGCAAATCGCAGCTCGTGAGCCACATGCGATCTTTGGCCCCTTGAGTGTGGCTCTTCCACAAAATACCACATGCGGGTGCGCACGTACAGTGCGATTGAAACTTCGTGGCCCATGCACAGAAGTCGGTTTTTGGAAAGGAGATAGACGAAACAAGTCTACAAGACGAGTGTGGATGGGAGAGTTGGAAGGGGTCGACCTCAGAGAACGTACCTCAATCAGATTGAGGACGTTTTTAGCAAAGGCCAGCTTAGGAGTACCCTAATTAAGTTAATAACAATCTACCTACCTATATAGTTTAAGTTTAAAAAATTTGGCTCTCAAAAGAAATTTTAATCGTACTGTTGATATTTGGCTCTGTTGACTAATGAGTTTGCCGACCACTGCCTTAAACAAACCTCAACACCTATAACTCCTCAACTGTATCCGGGCCTCATTTTATATTTCATTTTCATATTCCCTATTGCTTTAATTAGAAATGACGAACTCCACACTTTCCCTTCATTTATTACTTTCTGTTTTCCATATTTTCCCCCATAATACTAGTAAATCTTAAAAAGCAATAATTTTGGCTATTCTTTATCAATTTCTTTTCCTACTTCATGTGCTCCCTCTTTCCATTATTTTTCCAGTGGGGTGTGTGTGTATGTGTGTTTGTGTGTGTGTGTGTGTGTGTTAAGGCCCTAAGATGAGGAAGGTATGGCTAATATGCAGCCACAATAACTGAGTCCTGCAATACTGGCTGTTTTACTTTGTAGAAGCCTTAGTGGTGAGGGTAGAAGCAGGAGCCAAATCAAATGGAGAAAATAAAGAGTCAAGAAATTGAAGGGCATTTATAGCTGTTTGTATTAATTATGCTTTGTGGAAAATGGGGTTGGAAATGTAATTGAGGAGCAGGAAGGTAGAATAAGTTGACCAAAAGTAGATCACTGGGAGATTCTCTACTCAAAGATATATATATCTTTTCTTCCCTGCCTCTCTGACTGTACCTACTACCAAGTTCTGGTAATTACAAATGCATATGGTTTATCTGGTCTTTTTAAAAATGCAAATGTCTTGTGATAGTAAGTCTCATTTAGACCTTGTGTGAATTACTCCTAATCAGATTATGAATAGGAATGTTAATTTTATTGAGAGTGCAGGAAGGCCAGTGAAAGAATGGCAAACTCTAGTGGGTATTAGAAAGGACTATGGGGGATGTATCACTGTATTCTTTTGTAACTTTTGTTTAGAATTCATTAAATTTTTAAACTGAAGGTTTATTACTGAAGCTCTAGCTTAATTTATTTTATAGGTTATATAAAACAAAACATTCCGGAGAGAGGTTGACTTGTATAGGTCTTCTAACTCCTTAGTGATGGAAAAGGACAAATCTATATATTGTTCTTATTATAGCATCACTAGAGGCCTGATGCACGAAATTCGTGCAAGGGGTTCGGCCCTTGCAGCCCCAGCTGCCTCGGCCCTCGCAGCCCGGCTGCCTCATGGCCCCGGCTGCCTCGCGCCACGTGGCCCCGCCCAATGGTCATTCTGGAAGGTTGTTCCACCGTCCAGTCTAATTAGCCTATTAGCTCTTTGTTATATAGGATTATATTTTTATGCTACAGTGGATTCCTAGCCATTCCAACTGGGACTTGTTTGTGGCTTTGCCACAGGTCAATCCGAGGCTTAACTCTAGAGCCACCCCCTACAATGCATATACACTAGGACAGTTAAATATAAAGTCATCGAATAAAAGATAAGATAAATTTCTCTTTTTTAGGAACCTCAAATGAAATGAGTACTGCACTTAAATATTAAATTTAGCTCTCAGCTTTGGCAGCCAAAGCAAAAGGAAAAATAATGAGTTATATGGTTTTCTGTTTAATTAAAGGGAAGCACATTATTTATTTCATAGTTATTTATGTACACATTGTATTATGTTTACAAACACCTTCAGAGTAGGGACCGTATGGATCCATGTTTCTACTCATGATAGTGTTTAGTATGAGTGAACAAGTGGTTAAATATGATTTCTTTTGAAGAAAGTACTTTTTTGGCACAAATCTAAGAGAAAATTTGTCATTTGAATTCTTATGAAAGAAACACTGAGTAATATAAATTTTAGACAACTATCAGCCATGGTTTTATAAAGTGTGCAGAACAGTTCTTCATCTATTCTAGCCCTTGCTTTTATTGAAACCCTTCCCCAACCCCAACACATGAGATAAGAGGGACGGTCAGGTGGTCTCTGGCACAAATCAACTTCAAAGTCAGATGGAACCAGGTCTAGTCCCAGATCTACTCTGTTGAGCTCTATGACCTTTGACAAACTGTATAACACTGCTGAGCTTTAGTTTCTTAATTTGTAAAATAGGGCTATTAATACTGTTCTCAACGGAATTGGATTGATTAAATGAAGGTAGCTTCTCGCTTTACTGAAACTCTAGCTACACTTCTTCCAGGACTGGATTAAGGGAAAAGGGATTTTGGAAACAGAGATGAAATTCCATGCAAATAAAAATCACTCATTCTCCCAGGTGAGTCTCAAAATTTTTTTTCTCCAGGTATCATAAGGACTCCATACCCAGCACCCAGTGGGGAAGAGGACAGCCCAATTTCTCCTATAACATTTTCACTACAAACCTGACAATAAAATATTGAATTTTTTACTTTAAATAGTCATATAAACTTAGGAAGAAAAATATATATTTCTAAATACCTATTTATTTATTATATCTATTGCTTTTCATCGCTCCTTAAAAATATGAAGTATCCACTTGGTATTATTTGCCTCCAGCCTGGTGAACTTTTTTTTTTTTTTTTTTTAATTGTTCTTGAAGTGCAGATCTGCTTGTGATGAATTCTTAGTTTTTGTTTATCTGAAAAGGTCTTTATCTTGTGTCCATCTGTTTTCGGTGGGGATATGTTTTTTGAGGTACAATTTATATACTGTAAAATTCACTCTGTTAGATAGAAAGCTTGATGAGTATTGACAAATGTATATAGTTTTATAGTCACTATTACTGTTACCAGGAAGGGGACCTGGCCCTTGGCGGGTCTGCCCAGGGCCACCCGGTAGTGTGTAGGTTCTTGACTTCTTGCAGCAAAAATTTTACAACACAAATCCAGGTGACTATGAGGGTACATTTATTAAAGCTGAGGATGTAAAACAAGAAAGGGATTAGCGTAGAAGAAGCAACAAGAGAGTCTAGGCTGGGCTGCCCTAACTTTCTGGGAAGTCCAGAGAAAAGAGGGCCTTGGGAACAGGTTCAGTGACTAGCCCGTGACTAGCTGCTGTTGCCCATGGCTCCCCAGGTTGCAAGTCTCGCAGGGTCCCTTAGGGTTTAGGAGATGCATGCCCATAGGGGAAGAAGAAGGGAAAGGGACTGGTGGGAGGAGGTGCTCCCCAGAGGGAGAGCTTGCAAGCTGGGTCTTTGTTGAGGCTTTATCTCCTTCTCTCAGGCAGGAATCTTAGGGAAGGGTTTCAGCAGAATATTAATCAGTTTTCTAGGTGTGCTCCGTGGTCTCTACCAGTTGGTCAGTGTCATGATGTTGTCAGTCATCACAGCTGGTCCTGGTGCCGCCCACCTGGTTTTGCAGCTTTTTTGGGTCTGGAGCTGAAATATAACTAATACCTAGATGTTATCTCTAGGGAGGTGACCTTTTGTATCTGCTGTAAATTGCTCTGTCAGTTTGTTCAGCTGTCTGTCTTAGTTTCCCTATTCTACTTGTCCTGGCATACTAGCCTTCCATCTCTAAAATCTTTTAGGGGCAATGAGGAAGGATCGTCTGTCTTCTGTAACTGCTTCCCGCTGATAAGGGCTTTGATTCCTGCCTGTGTTGGGGTATGAAAGTCTGTCTCAGTTCCCCTCTTCCACTTGTCATGGCTTACTGGTTTGTCTCACTGCAATCGAGATGAAGAAAATTTCTATCACCCTCAGACATCCTCATGCCCCTTTTGGGTCAGTGGTTTGCCCTTTACTTCTTTGATGGATCTTGGAAGAGTTGTTGATTTGTTTGTTCAGCTTTTTACATGTTGTTAGGATGATTTTTAAGCTCCTTACATGCAGGACCAGAAACTAGATGTCTACACTCGTGTTTTGGTTTACCTTGAGTATAGTGATAGCTACTTTAGAATTCTTACCTGCTAATTCCAACATCTTGGTCATCCAGGATTACTCTCCATTGATTGTCCTTTCTCTTGAGTGTAGTTAACATGTTCTGTTTTTCATATGTCTGGTTATTTGGGACTGTTTTGTTTGACATTGTGAATAATACGTTGTTAGAGACTTTGGATTCTGTTGTATTTCTCTGAAGAGTGTTGTTTTCTTTTTTCTCTCATTTAAAAAATGTTTCTCAGAGCTAATTGCCTTGACTGTATTTAAACTTCACACTTTATTTTTCTTACAGTTGACCACAGATGGCATTTCTTCAGTCCTTTTTGCCTTAGTTGGGCTATTTGGAGTGTGTTCCATATATGCATACATCAGTGGTTAGTCATATATTTGGGCAGACTTTATATATAGAATTTTGGGGTATGACACATGCTCCTAGATGAGGTAAAAAATATATAGGCTATGCGCTGCCTTTTTGTTTCAGCTTTCATACAGAGGTGGCCAGAAGTTGAAGACGGTGGGGGACAGTGCAGAAGTTTCAGCTCTGGGGCCAGTTGGACAGAATTTAAAACCCAATTTTGGCACCTCTTAGTGGGACACCCTTAGGCAAGTCACTTGACACCCTCAGGCAAGTCACTTAACACCTCTGAACCTTATTTTCTCTTTTGTAAAATAAAGAAAATAGAATCTACCAAGATAAGTTGTTTTGGCTATCCACACACACTAATAATAAAAGAATATGCAAATTGTCCAGGATGCTGTCACAGTAACAGTAACAACCGAACAGCAGGCTGTGTGGGGTGACCAGGCAGGCAGGGGGGTCAGATAGGGGCAACCAGGCTGGCAGGGGGCGGGCAGTTAGGAGCAATCAGGCCGGCAGGCAGAGGCGATTAGAGGTGATCAGGCTGGCAGGGGGGCAGTTAGGAGCGATCAGGCAGGCAAGCAGGTGAACAGGTAGGAGCCAGTAGTCCCAGATTGTGAGAGGGTTGTCCGACTGCTGGTTTAGGCCCGATCCCAGGGCCTAAACAGGCAGTTGGACATCCCCCGAGGGGTCCTGGGTTGGAGAGGGTGCAGGCTGCGCTGAAGGGACCCCCCCGCCCCATGCACAAATTTCATGCACCGGGCCTCTAGTCTGTATAATAAAAGCCCAAGCGACCGTTATGGTGGAATGACCAGAATGACCAGTCGCTATGATGCGCACTGACCACCAGGGGGCAGATGCTCAACGCAGCAGCCGCCCCTTGGTGGTCAGTGCGCTCCCACAGGGGGAGTGCCACTCGTACAGAAGTCGGGCTGACAGCTGGCAAGTGCAGCAGTGGTGGCAGGAGCACTAAGGAGCAGTGAGCCGAGTGGTAGGGAGCACCGAGCAGGCGGGAGGTAAGGAGCGAGGGGTCCCGGACTGCGAGAGGGCACAGGCTGGGCTGAGGGATACACACACACACACCCTTCTCCCCCCACCCCCTCTTCCCCCAGTGCACGAATTTCGTGCACTGGGTCTCTAGTAAGATTATAATCTATGTGACGTGTGTGTGTGTGTGTGTGTGTGTGTGTGTGTGTGTGTGTGTGTGTATTTCCCTTAAGAGCAGTGATTCAGTATTTGCTAATTCATTGTTTGTGGCAGCTTTATAATACATAACTGCTATGAATAACAAGACTCAAGTGTAATTGTTTTTATATTGTCTACAGAGTTAAGGTATTCTTTCTCCTCTACCTTTCTCTACCCAACAGCCAGAGTGATCCTTTTATTTATTTATTTATTTTTATTTTTTTAATATATTTTATTGATTTTTTACAGAGAGGAAGGGAGAGAGATAGAGAGTTAGAAACATCGATGAGAGAGAAACATCGATCAGCCGCCTCCTGCACATCTCCTACTGGGGATGTGCCTGCAACCCAGGTACATGCCCTTGACCGGAATCAAACCTGGGACCTTTCAGTCCGCAGGCCGATGCTCTATCCACTGAGCCAAACCGGTTTCGGCCAGAGTGATCCTTTTAAACATAAGTCAGATGATGTCATTCCTTTGCACAAAACTCTTCAGTGATTCTGTGTTATACTGAGAATAATATCCATTCCATGTTATGAAAGACCATATATGATCTGGTTCTCTCTTATCTCTCTGATCTCATCTCCTATCACTGTCACCTATTATTACTATCTTTCAGTCACACTGACTACTATTTCTTGAAAGTGCCAAGTACATTCCTGCCTTAGGTCTTTTGCACTTAATATGCCCTCTCCTGGCTATGCTTTTTCCTCAATATTTGCATGGCTGTCTCCCTCACTTTTTTTAGATCTCTGGTCAAATGTCATCTTATCAGAAAGGATTTCTTTATCTTATATAAAACTAGAGGCCCAGCACACAAAATTCGTGCACGGGTATAGTCCCTAGGCCTGGCCTGCAATCAGGGCCATCTTCCCCGGCTGCTGGCAGCTGCCCCACCACCACCACCACCCACCCCCAGTTCCCCATTCCCTATCGGGTGATTGGAGCCTGCCGGCCAGGGGAGAAATCAAGAGGTTGGCCGTTACCACCTGCTTGCCAGCCCTGCCCCTTGCTGCCGGTTGCCCTCTGTGTGTGGGGTGACTGGTGGAGTGGGGGTCTTGGCCTGGCACTGCCCGTGTCTGCTACCACCCACCCCCGGTTTCCCATTCCCCATTGGGCGATTGGGGCTTGGGGCAGCTCCTGTGTTGAGTGTCTGCCCCCTGGTGTTCAGTGTGCATCATAGCGACTGGTTGTTCCACAGTCCAGTTGATTTGCATATTATGCTTTTACATATAGATAGCATCTTTTCTTTACCACATAATTCTCTACCCCCTTTCCCTATTTTATTTGCAATTGTATATCAATTTTATATGCATATGTATGAATGCATGTATTATATATGTATCTTTGTATGTATTTAATAGTTTTTATCCTACCTGCTAAAGCAGAAACCTTATGATTCATTACTTTATCCCCAGGGCCTAAAAGACACTCAAATATTTCTTTGAATGCATGATTGAATATAACAGATGGGATGGACAAGAAATTATTGTGCGTTTGTAAGGGAAACCAATGGGCATATAGTAAACAGCACGTAGAACTCTTTAGAGGTGTGGAGAATGGTTTGGTAGGAATGGCTTCAGGAAAGAAGGGATTGGAGTGGACATGTTTATATTGAAGATTGTTTAGTTGGTCTGATTACTTAGGCAGATAGTAATACATGAAGTCAGAAGGCTTTCTGAATTGTCAATCTCTGATCCACCAAGGATAAAGTTTCTTTCCATTTGCCTATTTAACCCCATGCTCTATAAGTAGCTCTTTAGTGTGTGTATGTGTGTGCATGTGAGTACATGTGTGTTGTTGGCAGGGGGTGATTTTGTCTTACAACATGAGTAAGCTTTCTTTTACCCTTTCCTGGCTCTCTGGTTTCTTATTGTGGCCAATATCTAGGCCTTTCTTGCCAGCTTGTCTTCCCTCTAGTGGCTGGTCCTCATCTCCCGGGCTTCTTTTTTGTCAGGGAGAGCATTTTATATGTGCACTTTATCCCTGAATGCTGAGAGAGTACTTGTCAAACTGACAGATGAGGTGACTACTGGTTGCCACTTGACATGGAGAGTGACACCTAAAAGTTTGCATTTGCAGCTGTGGGCCTTCAAGAGACTCGGTGTAAGAGGCCTTTATCAAGTAGAAATAATCATATTTATAAACATTTAATAGTTACTATATTAAAATGTGTCTTTTCTGTAAACTTCTATTTTCCCCTTGTACTGTCCAGTCTAGTCTTATATCATAGGTCTTTTCAATGGGATAAATAAGAAAATACAGAGAACACTAAGTGTTTTGAAGACTGGTGCCTAATAATGAATTAGATATATTATTTCATTCATTTATTCTACACATCACATTATTTATCTTCCTCTGTTTTGACACTTGCAATGGATTCATAATAGTCACTGAAATATAGCTCATAAAACCAGTATTTAAGGCAATTAATGATATGCTTCCTGTGCTACCTTTTTAAATTTCTTAACTCATTCTTATATTTCCCTATACTCTAGTCCAGTGGTCGCCAACCTTTCGGTTCTCATGGACCACCAGTGGTCCACAGACCACTGGTTGGTGACCACTGCCTAGTCCACTGGTTTTCAAAGAGTTCTTTACTGCCTCTAAAGGATTCCCTTAGACAGGTAGGGGTCAAGTTGGCAGGATTCTGTCTCCATTCTTTGACCAGAGCCTTTGGGATTTCATCTCTTTTGTACATTTGATTTTAAAATAGTTCTGTCATTAAAAGAATGTTTGCCGTAACCGGTTTGGCTCAGTGGATAGAGCGTCGGCCTGCGGGCTCAAAGGTCCCGGGTTCGATTCTGGTCTCCAGTACGGAGTGTGCAGGAGGCAGCTGATTGATGTTTCTCTCTCATTGATGTTTCTAACTCTCTATCTCTCTCCCTTCCTTTCTGTAAAAAATCAATAAAATATATTAAAGAAAGAATGTTTGAAAGTCACTCCATTTATTAATCTGTGTGTCTGTCTCAGACACACACACACACACACACACACACACCTCAAAATCCTATACTCACACTTTGTTGTGCCTTTCCTATTCTTTTATAGTTCGTGTATACACACACACACACACACACACACACACACACACACACACACACACACACTCCTCAGAGTCCTATACTCACACTTTGTTATGCCTTTCCTATTCTTTTGTAGTTCCCTCTGCCTGGAATGCTAATGTCTACAGTTGATTATTTACATAGTGAGTTTTGCTGGGTATTTGGAGCAGTATGACAATTTTAAGCATTTTAGTTTCAAGGAACTTCCAGAAAATTGGGAATTAACTACTAACATGATCAAAATCCTAAGGATTAATGTATGTTTTGTTAACTCATGGCATTGTATGCATGGTGGACAAAGACAGGTACTTCTCCTAAAAGTTAGAAATACTGGTCTTGAGTTTGGGCCAATTTTTTTTCATAAATGTATCTAAAATATTGATGAATGGTGATGGAAGGAGACTTGACTTGGGGTCGTGAACACACAATACAGTGTACAGATGATGTGTTGTGGAATTGTGCACCTGAAACCTGTGTAATTTTGTTAACCAGTGTCACCTCCAATAAATTCAATAAAAAGGAAAATTATATATATTGATGAAGTTTAGTGGGAGAGTGTGATTTTGGCATACATATGGTTGTTTTACCTGAAGATTTTGTTGTTTTAATGCACACTCTATATAAAGCCAAGACAGATTATATTTCTTTAAAAAATATTTTTTCTGGTTTTATTTTAAATTTCACAGAGCAGTTTGTGTTTGTGTGTTTTCTTTTAATTCAAATGCTTTTTTTTGCAATCCTAGCCCTTCATCCTTAACTCCTTGATGAAATGGTGACTTAGACTTTCCTTTTCTTAACAATTACTGAAAACTTTTGGTTTTGTATACAGTTTTAAAAATACGTAGTATTTTTCTTCCATCTTAGTCATAAAATACTGGGTTCTCTAAAGCTGCTTTAATTCATAGTAGAGGTATTTTCTTTGCATTTACTTATCAGGTAAGAAGTATATTATACAATGGGAGTTCTTTCATTACCACATACTTTTAAAACCTCAGTTTTTATGTCTTGGAAATATGATGATAATGATGTGATATTAATTGTTTTTTACTAGTATTTAGTATTTTCACTGTAGAATGTTAATATGTAATTGTTACCTAACAGCCTGTAAGGGATAGTTGTTGCCAGTGTAAAACACTCAAAATCATTTCTCCCAGAAAACCTGTGGCTACAGCAGTGGTTCACAAATTGGAGATGCTTTTGCCTCCAGAAGTTATTTTGGTAATATCTGGAGACATTTAAAAAATATATATATTCTTTTTTAAAAAATATTTTATTGATTTTTTACAGAGAGGAAGGGAGAGGGATAGAGAGTTAGAAACATCAATGAGAGAGAAACATCGATCAGCTGCCTCCTGCACACCTCCTACTGGGGCTGTGCCCACAACCAAGGTACATGCTCTTGACTGAAATTGAACCTGGGACCTTTCAGTCTGCTGGCCGACGCTCTATCCACTGAGCCAAACCGGTTAGGGCTGGAGATATTTTTGATTGTCACAGCTGAAGGAAGACATTGTTGGTATCTAGGAGGTTGAGGCCAAGCATATTGCTAAATATTCTAAAGTGCACAAAACAGCCTCCTACAACAATTTTCTAGCTCAAATTGTCAATAGTACTAAGAGTGAGAAGCCCCGAGCTAAAGATAACTACCAGTTTTCCATTTCACCTAAAAAAAATGTCTATTTTAATTATAAGAGAAATATTTTTGTTTTTATCTTTCTGTACAGGTATACAGATTTAGCCAGCCAGTACCTTAAAAATGGTTAGTACATCTTAATTCAGAAAAGAGCAGATCTTTAAAAAAAATTGCTTTTTTCCTAAAAGAAAGGTATAATTGTGAACTAGCTGTCTTTTCTTTTGTTTCTTCCCCCACCTCCTTTTTAAAAGTTGGCTATTGGGATGAAATGAAAATTAGAGACCTGTAGTAAATATTCCTGCCAACAATGGAACTCGTAAGGCCTAGCTGTCAGCTTAAAGCAGCTCACCCTTACTTTAGGGTCCCCACCTAACAGACTAGAGCAGGTCACTTTATTGGAGGAATTACTTTCCCCTCAGGATTAATTTAAAAAATTTTAATAATTTTTGCTTTCTCTTTACCACTTTGCCCCTAAAACATGGTGTTAATAGTTTCTATTTTATACTCACACTGTATTAGTGTTAGCTGTTTCTGTATTCTTTTATACCTTTCTCCATGCTGTATAAAGAACATTTAAACATATGCACATAGTTGTTTGGGTCATTGTTTTTACATACTTCTCTGACACATAATTTTTTCACTTTTACTATATAACATTCCTTGGTTCATCAATACAGAGCTTGACTTTTCCTTTTAATAGCATATCTAAGCGGTAAAGCGCTAAACTTAAATTATTCAGTAGTCGAACATAAAGATCATACTGAAACACTTAATTAACACATTTGAGTACACAAAGTTCAGAATATGAATTACCTAGTAGTGAGCAATGCTGCATTGAGTTAATTCTTATATTGTCAGATTGTTCTTACGTTAAGACCATGTTTTCAAAGAAGATACTGTTTTGAGATACATAGGGAAATAGTGAATATTTTATGTTGAATGAGCTGTGCATTTTGAAACTGCTATATGTATGAAACATTTTTATGTCAGTTTAGCCTTTCATCTGATTTCATTATGCTGTATCAATTCTAAGTCTGTCCAAAGTATTTCTAATGTCTTTATTAAGAGAATACAATTTTTGAGCTGTACTTCTGAGTCATGTGCTATTTCCCTGATCAATATATGAATGGAATTAATGATCTGGTTGCAGAATGGCCTTTTGTTCCTCTACTGCCCCAAGATTCTTTTTTAACTTCTGGTGTTAGCTGTTTTGTTTTGTTTTTTATTTTGTTTTTAGGCATTAGCTTTTCAAGCCAACATTTATTTTCATAATTATGTCTGATAATTCTATATAGTAATTGCTAGAGGGATGAAAATAAATTTTAAGGTGGTGAAGATATTATTATTCTCTAACATTAGCAATAATGAAATTGAATTTCATGTCATATGCTCTCTTGCAGGTATTTGGGGGTTTGAATCATCAAAGTCTTTGTGAAGCTAATATAGCAACCTAGGCAGTTCAAGAAAGAGTTTATTTCTGATGTAATCTTAGAAAATATAATGCAGGAAAATAAAGGCTTTATTTTGTAGATTAAAGTTCTCCCTATGTTATATTAAATTTTAATAACATTGATATTCTGCTTACTTTATGAAACCTTTTATTACAAACAGTTATGAATATGAACATCTCATTTGACTACTGATGAACAGAGGGAAAAATCTAAATTAAAACTTTAAATACCACTATTTAATTACCCAAATGGCTTTGACTGTGTTAAAGAGTGCCTGGGATTATTCTGTTTTTCAATTTGTTTTAATGCTTCCTTGGTAAAAGCTGATGGATTCCCAGGCCCATTGCTGTCACTGATGAACTATATAAAGATAAATGACATTATGGTAAATTCCACTTAATGACACATTTTTAATTTTCAGAACACAGGCATTTTCAGGCTAGTGAATGAAGGCTAATTACCTCAAGATCAGAACAAAATAACTCCTCATTTCGAAAGATAATAGAAAAGAAATGTTGCAGATTAATGATGCTATTTATCTTTAAAGGAAAAAATTTTTATCTTTATCCAGATAGCATAGCTCCCTGAGGAGCATGGTTATAAAATGAATCTGAAGTCGCAACTTAATAGGTTATTAAAATTGTTTGAGTGCAGGCTCTCCTGCTTTAGTCTTTCCATAAATTTAAATTGAAGGTCTGCTGAATTCAAAAAGGAGCAGCTTGTTTATGAGGCCAGAGGGAGCAACATACGTTACTGACAAAAGATGCACTTAACCTCATTCTAATATCTTGCTTTTTTATTTCTCTGAATGAAACTCAACTATTTGAGAAAGTATTTTCAAATTTGTTGCCTCTCTTAATACCTAAGTGGAAGGACCACACTTGAACTTGTTTAATTTAAGATTAGAATAAAAATGAAAGCTGTAAATGCACAAAGCCTTTACTAAATACATATAAATCAATTTGTAAACTGATTTAATTGTACACGTGTGTATAAGTACATATGTATATTTTTAAACATTTTAATTTTGTTTAAAATGTTGAAACAAATGTCTCACTTAGATAAGTGAGAGGAAAATAATCTTGGCCTGTGAGGGTGTGATTTTGTGGTCACAGTTGGAATTTATGTAGGAATTGTTCAATAAATCATTATTCACAGTTAAAGGATTAGCAATAATCCTTTTGCTACACTCCCACACAAGTAACAAAGTAGGACTCAGACAATATTACTTGATCATAGAGGCTTTAAACTGTTCCTGACATCCTATACTCCTGTCTTTGGCTGTAGGTAATATAACTATTATTTCTTTACTAATAAGGGCACATAGCATTTTCTATAATTTTCATTCTTGTCTCTTAGATAATACATGATTTGCCTATATATTGATCATATTTCTGAGCCACAAAAAAATATTTGTGACCATGAAAGGAAATAAGTGTGTTTCTTGTACCTGAGAGAATTTTCAGTATATTATTGTGAGATATTATTTTACTCCTTTTCAATTTTATCTGCTTGAAATAGTTAAAAGACATGTTTTATCTTATAGGGACAATAGTGTACTTACAGACCACAGCATTATTTTCACATGAAATTTTCTGTTAAGATATTTCTTTAGAAAAGTCAAGAAAGGAATTCCATCTAATTATAATTGCCATATACTTTTTTAAAATATTTTTTTATTGATTTCAGAGAGGAAAGGAGAGGGAAAGAGAGATAGAAGCATCAATGATGAGAGAGAATCATTAATGGCTGCCTCCTGCACCCCCCCTACTGGGGATTGAGCCCGCAACCTGGGCATGTGCCCTTGACTGGAATCAAACCCGGGACCCTTCAGTCTGCCGACTGATGCTCTATCCACTGAGCCAAACCAGCTAGGGCTCCTTTTGATTTTTGTTATAAAAGCCTCCTCTTTATATTTTAAGAGTTATTTTTAAATAGTTTTGACTGAAGGTTGGGGTAATTTCTAACAAAATAATTTTTAATTATTGAATCTAAAATCAATTAGTCAATTCGGCTAAAAACTCAGGAAAGGTACTAAAAATATACTTCGTGTCAAAACCTTTAACTTAATATTAATACTTAATTGTTACTATTTATTTGAAATTTCCAACAATTTTCCTACCAGACTTTCTTTATTCTTTATTTGCTATAGGTGTATCCATCTTATAGTGGCCTTAGGAGATAAACTGATAACAATTCTGAAAGTTATTTCTAGACAGAGATAATCCTGTGAAAATAAAAATAATTGTATTTCTAATATTGAAATACTTTTCTTATAAACATCTTATTTATGATTCTTAAAAACAATATTTGCAAGAGTGAAAAGAAATAAGTATATTTGTTGCATATGGGAGAAATTTCAGCAATTCATCATTTGAATTCTCTAAAACCATTTTTTATGTGGCAAGCAGTGTGTGTTATAAACCTGTGTGTTATTTCACAATCATTATTTGAAGGTTTCCTGATTTATTCTATCTCAATCATTTAAAAAACTTAAAAATTTTTAGGAATTCAATCTTTACTTAAGCATATAATTATACATCACAGTAATATAAAGACAGGTACTGCAGTATTTTGGTACATTATAAAACTTTTATTTTACAAAATTTAATTGATTAAAATGCATATTTAGAATACAGGCAGTCCCCGTTACGTTGGACTCAACGTATGGGAGCTCTTACAGTATTTATTAAAACAAAGTTCTGTCATTTTGACGTATATACATATGTGCTTTATGCTTTTTATTATTTATTTACCACAAGTAAAGGCCAGGAATTGTTACCTTTCGTTTAAATTTTTTTTACTGTTTCACTTCATTACTGCTGTGTATGTGCTCCATGTGAGTGATGTAGGTGCTTATGTAGGTGGGTTCCGACTTACAGCGAAAATCGCATTACGTCGTACCTAGGAACAGATCTCCGATATAACCCAAGGACCTACTGTATATGTAGTGTGTTTTCTCTACATGGTTCTTAAACTTTTTTTTTTTTAATATATTTTATTGATTTTTTTACAGAGAGGAATGGAGAGGGACAGAGAGTTAGAAACATCGATGAGAGAGAAACATCAATCAGCTGCCTCCTGCACACTCCCCACTGGGGATGTGCCCACAACCAAGGTACATGCCCTTGACTGGAATCGAACCTGGGACCCTTGAGTCCGCAGACCGACGCTCTATCCACTGAGCCAAACCGGTTAGGGCTGGTTCTTAAACTTAAGTAAGAAAAATGTAATTACTGTTATCATAATATACATGGAAATATTTTAGAGCATTAATAATACTATTTTTATGCTCCTGTCTCATCTTTCTCAATTATTGCTATATTTTAAAAATTTCCAACACTTATCTCCTTCCTAGCCTTCTCCAGTAAAGATGAATTCATTCTAAAGACATTTTCATGCAACAAAAGAAAAATGTAAGGAATTATCAGGGTTATATTTTAGAATTAGTAATCCTATATGGAAATGAAAATATAATTTTTCTAAATATTCATATTTTTGCATCCACTGATGATCTTGAATAAATAATCTCTTTGGAAAATCTCTGCTTATGGGCTCACAACATTTATTCCTTTCATGTGCACTCTGAAAATTCTGTTCTGTAAAACAAGTCTTTAGACTTAACCCTCTTCTAGTTTTTTTCTGACAGACTTTGATATTGTAGTGTAGCGGTGACCCATAAAAATCATATGAAAAGGGGCAAAATTTTAGGGCCATGGTCATGGTTTCATAGGAAGGATCACAAGCTAGTTACTGTTACACCTCATTCAGAATTCTAGAATTTTGTTTGGATCTTTTTGTGATAGGTAACAGACCCAACAGAGCCTCTACAGGGCAAAAAACAAATCACTGTGGATTTAAACACTCAAATATAATCAGAATAATAAGGCTCTGTTAGAAGTCACAAACCTTAATAATGTGCTTTACTTTCCCACTTTATTGCTACTTGACTCCCCAAGTTAACTATCATGGTTTAATGGCATACAATCAAGAGTCAAAATCTAGCCGAAACCGGTTTGGCTCGGTGGATAGAGCGTCGGCCTGCGGACTGAGGGGTCCCGGGTTCGATTCCGGTCAAGGGCATGTACCTGGGTTGCGGGCATATCCCCAGTGGGAGATGTGCGGGAGGCAGCTGATCGATGTTTCTCTCTCATCGATGTTTCTAACTCTCTATCTCTCTCCCTTCCTCTCTGTAAAAAATCAATAAAATATATTTTTTTTAAAAAAAAGAGTCAAAATCTAGATTTTAATTTTAGCGCTAGCTCTAGCATTCTTGATGATCATTCATAAATTATCTCTCCCCCCCCCACCCATGAGTCTGTGTTTTCATCTCTATAAATAAGGGGTTTAAACAAATTGGATTGTACAGAGTTTTAGAGGGAAGAACAGCTATCAAAGATATACATTGGAGCAGTGGAAATGAGGCTATGTTAGCAAGGAAGGAAAAGATGGATTACTAGATGGCAGATGGATGTGGTAGACCCTTTTAAATCATATTATGTTCCTAAGTAAGGAAGTGATGAAATCATTATATGTAAAAGTAATCAGTGAGACCAGTTAGGCAGCTATTGATCAGTTCTATGCTAAGTGCTTCAGAAACTATGTCGGATTTACAATGTGATCACATATTTTTAAGGAACTCTTGTTCTGGATAGATGGTCAATCCTCTGTTGGGGAAGGGTATCACATGGTTGTGTCCAGTGTGAGTTACTGAGTAGTGTGGGAATTTGAAGAAGGGAAAAATTACAGCCCTGAAAAGTTGTGCAGGTAGCATTTGTGCTGGGCCTTGAAGGGTAAGGAGTACTTGGTAGGTAGATTTCATATAGTTAGAGTGAAGGGTATTGTTGGGAGAGAGAAGGAAGTGAACAAAAATGTGAAGATAAACATTGTTTTGTATTAACAATAAGGAGAGAAAAATCTAAATTGAAATTTAAGTATAAGTAATAAAGTTGGAAAAATAAGGAATTCTGGGCATAGCTTTGTGAAGACTGTGAATGCAAACTGAACAAGTTGGATTTTTTCCCTCTGAATCTCTTTCAAGCTTTTCTCCCTATACAAGTACAGTGAAGCCTTGACTTATAAGTGTCCTGACTAACGAGTTTTTCGAGATACGAGCCGTCTCTGGGCCGATTTTTTGCTTTGAGTTGTGAGCTCAAATTCGGGTTACGAGCCAGCTTCAGATACCCCACCACTAGTTGGCGCAGCGAACGTCACAGTGAACGCCACAACATCAGCCCAGCATCACGTGTCTCACTCGTTCACTTTTTGATTTGACATACAAGTAATTTGAGTTATGAGCTCCATCATGGAACGAATTAAACTCGTAAGTCAAGGCCCCACTGTAGTGGAACTGTCTCTTTAAGCAGAATGTTGCTGATAACATTAATGTGTAAAAGAGATTAAAGCAGAGTAGCCTTGATTGACTAGGGTGTTGAAGAACATGGAGCCTTACTTACCAAGTCCTACCAAAGTAGCCATAGAGGTACATCAGTGGAACCTTATTGCTCTTTGCAACAAAGTTTGAAAAATACTGTTTTAAGCCTTGCAAAGCTGTTTAAAGTTTTTGAATGTTGACAATGCAATTAACCCACTGGCATGCAGGATAGAGTGGGAGAAACCTGGAAAAAAAATTGTTGTACTAAGAGATTTAAGGTCCTGAGCAAGGATGGTAGTAGTTAAAATAGAAAGGGAGAGAACAGGAATGAGATTTTCATAGAGAAATCATCTGTAATGTGGCAGTTATGATTATGAACGAGAGATCACCAAAGTCAAATATGTGAATAAGGAATGGATATTCTTTTTCTTTTTTAAACATAATTTTTGTTATTGGTAAAATTTATAGTGAATTTAAACATACATGTTAAATGTACAGTTTGATAGGTGTTCATAAATACATACACAGGGTTGCATTATGACTTTCTTGGATCACAGGTGGGCCCCTTCATAAAAATATTAAAAACTATATTCTATCAATGTGTTGGTAGATCAACTAGAGTGCATACTTCTGAAAAATATGAAAATATGGTTTCTGTGAATAGAGATCATGATAATAAGTAACTAGATTCACATGAGAATAGAACAGAGAGAGTAAGCCCAAGAAAAAGTGCAAGAAAATAATGGGATTTGTTAACTGAATATAAGAAATGAATGGGAGGCAAGTGAATCATAACTCCTAGGAAATATCTTAGTGCAGTTTTTTAAAGTTATTTTATTGGAAACTACAAGTTTATAAATAGAATAATATGTAAATGTATAATACATTTAATGTTTTAGACAATAAATTATAAATGAATTCATTTTCATTATTAAAAATACTAACATGGTCCTAGCCAGTTTGGCTCAGTGGATAAAGCATCGGCCTCCGGACTGGAGGGTCCTGGGTTTGATTCCAGTCAAGGTCGCATGCCTACGTTGTGGCTTGATCCCCAGTCAGGGGTCATGCAGGAGATAGCCGATCAGTGAGTTTCTTTCATCATTGATGTTTCTATCTCTTCTTTTCCCTTCCTCTATTAAATCAATAAACATATATTTAAAAAATAAAAATACTAACATATTCCTATGTTATCAACTAAATTGCAAAAGAAGGCATATAAAAATAAAATTATATCTGTACTCTCTGTTATAGGTAGTTTAAGTAGTGTTTAGAAATGGCATTTTCCTTTGTTCCCCTTTTTTAAATTCTTTATTGTTGAAAGTATTAGACATATGTCTCCTTTCCCCCCATTGAAAAATGACATTGTTTGACCATTACTGAATATGTAACATTAATGCCACACACTTATTAGATCTGAAGGTAAATTGTTCTATACCTTGGTCCCCCATAAGATCAAATGTCTAATCCACCTGTGTTTTTTTTAATGTTTTAAATCTATAGAAACTTACAGGAATAATACAGTGGACTCCATTATGCCCTTGACTTAGTTATTTAATAATTGTTAACATTTTTGCCATAATTACTTCCTCCCTTAATGTCCCTCTCTCCTTCTTCCCCTCCTCATGTACACACACACACACACACACACACACACACACACATTTATTATTATTACATATTGGGGATTAATTACTTGAAAATAACTTGTAAAGATCATGTCCTTTTATCCCTAAGTATTTCAGAACTTATATTCTAACTATCTTACATAGCCACCATATAGTTAGGAAATGCAAGAAATTTAATGTTGATAAAATTATTTTATCTAATGTAGAGTGCATATTAAAATTTTACCAGTTATATCTTTTACTACAATCTGTTCCCAGCCTCTACCTCCCTTCAAACACGATCTATTCCAGGATCAGGTATTACATTTAGTTGTTACTTAAGTCTCATTTAAACTTGAACAGTTCATTAGTTTTTGTTTTTCATGTTATTGATGCTGTTGACATTTTAATGGTAAGTTGTTTTGTAGAATGTCCTTTAACTGGGGCTTTTCATAAGTAGATTCAGGATATATATTTTTTGGCAGGAATACTATGTAAGTCAAGCATATCAAACTCATGGCCCGCGGGCTGCATGCGGCCCACAATGAATATTTTTGTGGCCCAGCCAATATAACTGTATGTAAGAAACGTTTTAATAAAAGTGTCATAACTTAATTTTTACAATATCTGTTATACCTAATTATTAATAATGAACTACAGCATTCCCTAATGACTGATTACTATAATTGTGTTGCATTCATTTCCCTTATGCGCCTTACATGCAGGCGCACTATTTCTCTCCACTAATACTAGCAGCGAATATTTTAGCAGCCAATTGCTACATCACTAGTCTTTTACTGACTTGTTTGATGTGCGCAACAGGAAATATTTCGGAGAACAAGAAAAATGGGTTTATTTGCTTTCCGCTTATTAATTTGTGTATTCAGTGGTAAGTTAATGTTCAGAAAATATTTTTATTAAGATGTTCTATTATTTTATGTTAACGATTACTCATTTATTTCAGCCCTTTGTATTCAGCATGTCTCTAAACCTACATTTCTATGAAAATTGAAGCTTTTGGGGTTTTTTGTGGCCCACATAAACTTAAACCTTGTTTATTTGGCCCATGTTAGCCTTTGAGTTTGACATGCTTGATGTAAGTGATAATATGTTTTCCTTGCATCACATCAGAGAGTTCATGTCTCAGTTTGTCGTGTTATTGGTGTTAACTTTGATCATTTGAGTAAGATGGTTTAACCAGATTTCTTCACAATAAGGATACTTTTTTTTCCCTTTGTACGTAGTATATGGGAAAAAGGATATTCATACCATTTCAAAGTATCTGAAATGATGTGAATATCCTCTTTTCCAAATAACTTTAACCTAGTGGTTTTAACTCCATTATGATTTGTATCTAAATCAGTTAATGCTGTTGTGGTTTAATTCACCAAATTTTTCATGCATAATTTTTAAGGATTTCTTTAAAAAAAAAACACACAACTCTATGTGTAAATATAACAATCAAATACTTTTAAAATTAAGAATATCTATAACATGGTATTTGTACTAGTTTCCTGTTGCTGCTTTAACAAATGACCACAAACTTGATGGTCTAAAACAGCCGTGGGCAAACTAAGGCCCGCGGGCCAGATCCGACCCATTTAAAATGAATAAAACTAAAAAAAAAAAAAAAAAAGACCGTACCCTTTTATGTAATGATGTTTACTTTGAATTTATATTAGTTCACACAAACACTCCATCCATGCTTTTGTTCCGGCCCTCCGGTCCAGTTTAAGAACCCATTGTGGCCCTGAGTCAAAAAGTTTGCCCACCCCCGTCTAAAACAACAGAAATTTATTCTGTCATTCTGGAGGCCAGAAGTTCAAAATTAGTATTATTGGGCAAAAATCAAGATGTTAGCAGGGCTGACTCCTGGACACTTTCGGGGAGAATCCATTCCTTGCCTCTTCAATTCTAGTGGCTGCCGATATTCCTTGGCTTTTTATCATTTCACTCCAGTCTTCAAGAGCAGCATTGTCCAAAATCTCTCTGTTCTTGTCTTCTCTTCTGTCTCAAATCTCTCCTTTTTTTTTTTTTTTTTTTTTGGCTTTTGGCTTTTGGCTTTTGGACTTCCTATTGGATTTAGTGGTATAATATGCTTATAAAGGTTATTTTTATTAATTATGATTGGGCTTCTTACTAAAGGGACTTTCTGCAAATGTTATTTTTCTTAATTATAGACAAGTATTAAGTGGGAAATGACTACTCTGTTTGGACTTGTAGAGGTTAAGTTCTCCTTAAGCTCTGTTCTATCGTCTGCCCATACATCCTGCATTACTTACCTTGTTTAGTGGCCAGGTCAAGTAATGATAAAATAAATACATTCCCAATTTAGGCATTCATCCACCATCTTTCAGTATTGCAGTGGAGGCAGGGAATTACTGGGAGTAGCAGAGAGTGATACATGAAACTGACAAGATCAAGGGTAGGTGACAGAGGCTTTAGTAACCTGGGCTCTTGGTTACAAATAACAGAAATCAAAACCAAAGCGAAGGAAGAAAATAAAGGAAAGGAAGGACTGGGAAGAAGGAGAAGAGGAGAGAGGGGAAAGACAAATGTAGGCATTTACCTGGCCTTAGCATAGCTGGATTTTTCTAGCTCTATTCTAAAGACCTAAGTATCAACAGTCTCCCATTTTTTTATTTCTACTTTCCTCTGTGCTGGCTTCGTTCTTAGGCAACTCTGGTTGGAGAAAAATGACTTTTGACAGCTTCAGACTTACATGGTCCTTAGTGCCTATGTCCAGTATAGAGCCTGCTTCTTTTCTGATTAAGTCTGGTAAAAGCTTTGCAGAGTTCTTTCATTGGCTCAGCTTGGATTATTTCTGATCGGGATCTGATGCTTGGGTTGGTCAGGTTTGAATTGGCCAGGTTGAATCGTACTCATCTCTCTAATGGGAGTGTGAAGAGGGGTGAAGTGGAGAGGCGTGGTTATCACTCGTCACCATCCAAACCGCACAGAATGATTTTCCAATAAGAAACACTGTTCTATTACCAGCGAAAGGGAATGGTACTAAAGAGGTAAAATAATTAGCTATTTCAAGGCCAGAATCTAGCACATGCAGAATTTTATATGTATTGTACACTCAATAATTTTTTTAATAAAACATGCTTAAGTAGTCTTTTTTAAAACTTTAGAGATTTTTTTTCAGGGCTCTTGTAGCTGACATTTAAGATTCTTAGGGTAACTAGATGGAAATATTTTAGCATTTCTTTCAATAATTATTTATTGAATATCTGCTACACTGTTTACCTACAGTATCATTTAATATTTTCAAAGGTTATATATAATTTTAAAAATAACTTCTTTGTATAGAACTAGAGTTCAAGACAACTTTAAAGTGGTTTTTTTCATATTTTATCTCAGTATGTCAACTTACCAGGCTAAAATATTTATGCAAGCCAAGGAACACCAAGTTACATTTTAAAATATATTTTAACCAAGGATCATAGGCTATCTATCTCCTTACCTTTTATTTATCTAATGTGCTATGGGGTTTTTAATGTCTATGCAAAGCATACAGTAAGCCTCATCTGGAAGACGCATGCATAGCACAGTGCAGCTACTCAATTTATCTACCTTGGAAGGATGAAAAGCCAAGTTGAAAAATCATTTATCGGTTCCACTTCAGTTGTTACATTTTTGCTTCAGAAACATCCTTCATCTCCTGAGTCTCATAATCTCTTGCTTTTGAGGTTGTTTCATAGACATACTTTTACTCAAATGCCTTCAATTTGAACTTCTTCAAGAGGGGTGCCTATCTCCCAGAAGTTGCCTCTAGGGTCTGCTTATAGCTGTTATTTCAGCTCCTCCCACCTAGCTTGTTGAAGCAAGTTCTTTTACCAAAGGCACTTCTAATAGGAAACCAGTACTAGTCAAGCCATACCGCAGCTTTGAAGATTGAGTACCCAACTGGAGTTCCTTAAAAAGAAGACGCAACAACAAAACCAATAAGAATGCCCAAGATACACTTTAGTCCTTCAAAATGAACTTCGAATGCCCTGCTTTCATGTCTTGAATGTGAATGAATGGACCCCCTGGAATGAGATTATACTTTTGGCTTTACATAATAAGAATTCTCAGAAATGTGTTATTTGGCCATATTCAAAGTTCCATCTCCTTGACCATACTGTAAACTCAATGCCCTGTATTTATTTTGTATTTTCACACAAATGTCAAGTAATTATTATTTGGGAAGATGGTACTTAGTAAAATAATTCATTAATTTTTAGCATCTAGGTATCGTGGCAGACATAAAGATAAATAAGACATAGTGCCTGGCTTCAGGGTGCTTTTTGACCTTATAAAAGAGATAGGATATGCATATCAGTTTAATATAAAAGAATCAATAAGGCATGAGCAATCAGTTTTTCCTCAGGAAATCAGGGCAGGCTTCATGAAGGAGTTGGTATTTGAGCCAGCATTAGATTAATGGGCTCTTTTAATTTAATCGTCGAATATCTGGATTATAGCATTCTAGTAGAGTCATTTCAAGGGAAATAATAGTGATCATCACCCATTGTATATAATTCTTGGTGGTTGGCAAAGCTTTTTCACATTCATTTCTCATTTGTGCTTTATAAACCTATGAGTCTATAGAGATTATATTTATTGCTAACGTACAAATCTTACCTATTTAACTTTCAGAGTTTATTTTCTGATTGCCTTGCTGATCAGAAAATAGCATTATAATTCTTGACTTTTTCTGCCATGGTATTTTGTCCTTGAGATTAGCACTCTAGAAGAAAGGGGTAATTTCTTGTTCTAGCATCTGCACTGAAAAGTCAGTGTTGATTCTGTCTGCTTGACCAGATTTGTCTGTGACCTTCTTGAAATAGTATTCTAACATTACTTTCGTCAAAAAGGAGGGTTGGAGGCGGGGGATAAAGTAGGAACTTTTGCCTGTTAATTTGAAGCATTCTTGAATTTTCTGTGTATCTCTTATCTGTACATGTTTCTGTACAACATACCTGCTAAGATAATGTAAAACATTTTGACTGTGCTATACCTTGGTAAATAACTTCTGTCTCTTCACAGAGGTATATTTTAACTATTTGGCTCCCTTTTCCTTTGTGTTCACATAGTCTTTGAAAAATAAAGAAAATGGAAGAAGAAACATTAGCTTAATAAATAAGGTTTTGTGTTACTGGAAAATTGTTAATGATAGAGCCCCCCATCCATCTGATATCTACCTGTTTTTAAAATGGTCTTTATTAAAGGCAAAATTTGGTTTTGATTTTGCCCAAATCAAATTTCATTCTTTTGCTATTATTCAGAAGATTATGTCTCACCTGATTGATCATTCCAACTATTTCACTCAGTGTTTCAAATCATCAAAATCCCATTTGCCCCACTGCAGGGTTGGCATAAGAATGAATGTGATGGTAGCAATTAACATTATGATCTCAATGAAGACTTAAAAGGAAATAACTGCTTCATTAATATCTAGCTCTTTTTTCTTTTTTGTCCATAGTTATATCATTAATAAGAAGTGGTAGTTGGAGAAACAAGCAGGAAAAGCTGCTTTTTATAACTAATTAGAAAATTATTTTTATTTGTCCCTTGAAAAGTAAGCAAATTCTATGGTTATTTTCCATTGTTTCTATTATGATGCAGGATTCTTTATAGTTGTGGTTAATTTTGCTTTTAAACTTTAGGAACAACAACAAATTGGAGAAGTCAGTGTTCTACATAGATTCAAAGAAATTCATTATTAATTAGAAAAAGCCAAAGGACTTCCGAGTCCACCCTCACTCACACACAGATTTAGGCATAATGTTTCCTGGTTAATAGATCATGGTGTTATTGTGTGCGCCGCAGGACTTATTTCACATGAATTTAAAAATAATTATTTAATGTCCTGGGTTTTATTCTTATTAAAAAAGAAAATTGTCTGAGTATTTACATAAAGCAAAGCAGCTCTTGTTGACAATCCCCAGTGTTTATTATTTTTTTGTAATTATGATTATTTTATATAGACTTTCCTTTTTGTTGTAATTATATCCTTATTGTAATGTGGTTGCTCTTTGCCCTGTGGTGTTGCTTTGTTGGTTTGTTCATCTACCTTGTAGACCTTGATGACCCTCGTGTTCTAGCCCTTTGGCTTTTTACTAGGCTGAACCAAAAGAAAGCCCTTGGTTGCTAGCAAAAGAGCTGAACAAAGGCAGGAAGGGAGGGTTTTAAGCATGGGATACTGCCATAGAAAACAGCCAATATATTTCAGCTCAGCCTGTGAAAACCAGCTTCTGTAATGCTAGGCCACTGCACCATCATTTTTATTATTATCCATGTCTTAGCCTCTGTACACTGTTGAAAAAGTTATATTTCATCACAGGAAGGTTTGAAAGAATTGGCCTGTTTGAACCCTGTAAAGTTGGGGGAAGTTGGTTTTCTACATCATATAACCATAATGGGGGCAGCCTACATTTTAACTGAATTGTGCTTCATCTGTACATTTCAGTTCAGGGTGAGATTTATTCATAAAGCTTTGAAGCAAAGACTTTTTACTTTTACTGTGTTCTTTTTTCTTTTAATATCAGTATTGAAGAAAAAATGTATGAGAACTATTAAGATATGATCAGTAGACTTTTAAAATAAAGAGGAAAATGTTTAATCATTCCCTTGGGTATCAAAGTAGAGGTGTACACCATATTTAAGTACGTTACTGGCATTGTGGAATGGTAGTAGTCAGTTTTTCAGTTCTATTTAAAAATGCAGGAACTAGCAGGTTTAAACTGATAATTGCTTAGAAATAATAAGCTATCCAGATATTTATGTAGCAAAATGATATATTGAGAGCCAATTACTAGGATAATGGTCTACCTTATCCCTATGTTTTAATTTTGTACCATTTGAAAACAATAAGTTTGCTGATGAGGTTTTGGAGTTTAAAGATTATTAATATGTCTTGCAGTATACATGTGAGTCTGTGAATGTTACTTGTATATAAGTGACTCATTATGTAAAGAGAACAAATACAGAAAAAAACCTTTAAAAACTCTTCTTACCTACCTTTCCATTATTGGAGCTTGTTTTTTGAAGGTTAGTTCAGTTTCTGTTTGCTTTCCTATAATAAAATAATTCAGTATTTTTTTTTGCTTCAGATTGTTACAAATTCAATCTAATTTCCAAGAATATTATATTTCTATATTTAAAGGTTTATGTAACATTTAAGTTTTGTTAGGGAATTTGTTACCCAAACTTGTTAAATTTGGGTAACTACCCAAATTCTTACTATGTTAACCTGATTTTTGTGTTAGTTGTGTTAGGTGGCAGATATATAAAATTGAATTTATATCTACTAATAATAGTTTACAGCAAAATTCCTGTAAAGTGTTATGTAAAGTTCACACAAAATAAAGTGTTGATATTTTTAAAAGTTTGTGAATAAGAAATCTCTTAAATTATTTTTATGTCACTTAAGAATAAATCAGAGGATAATTTTTTTACATTCGCTGAATAAATTCATTTAAAACAAACTTTACACAGTGGGAAAAGAAAACATATTCCAACTCACAACTCCTAAAATAAAGGACAAGAAGCTGTAGGAGTAGCAAAGGTAGGAATTGGCATGGGCAGACAACATAATTTTGTCCAAATTTAGATGGAATAGAACAATATTCTTCTCACTAACAAACTTTTATTTTTTTGTTTATTATTTTTTAAAAAAAGCAGTCCAAATAGGATTAAGCACATTTAATATAAAGTGAAATGTTGATTCAAAGAAGATAGCCAAGAGATACATATTTGTCAAACATTTAGATATATTTTTAGATTATTAATATTGATGCTATTATAGAAATATTATTTATAAAGTGTTGGATAACATTTCACATTATAAAAACTATATTTACTTGAATAATTTCCAAAATTTATCTAACCTTCTTAACACACTTGGACTTCTCATTACATTTGGACTTCTCATTCATTTTATTAAAGAATTTATACACATAATAATTGTATATACATGACAATAAGGTGCCTGGGTTAAAGATGTTTTTCTTATTTTTTTATGTTTTTTATTTTAAGGCCCCTTTAGGAATTGTGCTTTTAAATATGCCAAACATTTAGCTTTTTAGCTATGTCCCAATGATAGCTAAAATTTTTACAGTATAACTGTATATTTGGTATGGTATTGGCCTGGCTAATGAGCATATAACAAAATGCTATAAATGGAAAGCTATTTCTGACTTAAACTCTTGATTCTTCTACATTAGTACTAGTAAAATTGATGTATTCTTATTTCCAAGTAGTGGTATTTTATAATGCCATAGCAAAAGCATGGTTGGAAATGAGAAGTGCTGTCTCTTAGAAGTTCTCTCATATTTCAGCTAAAACATACTCAGCAAAAAAGATATGTAAATTAAAAGAAAATCTCCAATTTCCTATTCTGAGTAAAGCTTTGATTTTTTGCTGATTCAGGAAGTTAGGTTGACATTGGAGCTTCTCATTTCATCTGGAATAATCACTTTTTCCTTTTGAAAAGTCTTTCATTTTAGCAGCAATATCTTCTAAAACAGTCCATTTTGCATGGATGAACCTGTTTTTCTCTAGATAACACAGAAAATACAACTATCATAAACGGTAACCTGCTTTCTATAGTATTGCTTTCCTGGGTGCTCAGGGAGATACTAAAGTGCCAGGCTGTTCATTCTGGAGATTTCACTGATTTTCTTAGCTACATCCCTCCTCCCACCACCCAAATAACAACCCAACAGAAGAATTTTATAACTTCCAAATTGACTACTGCAATAAAATGTTTAACCCCAGGGTTTGATAAATAAGATGCTGACTACCTAATGAACGTGGTTAATATCAATAGAGTCTCCCCTTAGCCACTGGCTCATCAGTTGAGGAACATTCTGAATATATAATTAATTCTAGTTTTTAAAACATTGCACTGGTATTTTTTTTTTTTTTCTGTTAAAGTAGATGTTGGATTATTAGCCTTCTGATTCTGTTATATTCTCAGATTTTTCCATTAGTATTTTTTTCTCCCATGTTAAAATCTGAATAAATAATAATGAACTTGCTTTTGTTACAGGGTAAGTGCATAGGGTATTCAACTGCATTCTAAATATTTGACAGCCAAAATAGGAAAGCATGAACTGCTTATTTGTTTAAATTAGTATGAGGCAAAGTGCATTTAAAAAATATGTTCTAGCTAGTGTAATGTACATACAATCCATTAAAATTTCCAAACAAAGATCCATTCTGTATTGGTTGGATTTCTGCCAAATGATGCTAAAAGTAAATTGAGTTTTTATTTAGCACCTATGGTAAATGGAAGTGTATGTGATATTTTACTTTTACTAGAGAATTATAAAGAGATCCATTGTGTTTCAGGTATGTAATTTCTGTGCTGTATGTATTGGGGGCATTTTCTTGCTTCCCACTGTACTTGACAGTGGTCCCAAAAGAGAAAACGTATGCTTATTTTTTCATGGGCACAATACATATTTCTCTATTTGGACTGTTAATGCTCTGTGATACAGAGAACGTACATGAAATTTTATACTCTATATAGACAGTGCTTTTAAACTTCTTCCTCATAACACATTCTCTTGTATTAATGCAGTAAAGCCAAAATGACAAGATGACATAGTGAGGCTCTTATTAAAAACATGTCCTAATTGCTGCAGAGGTATTAATGGAAATCTGGAGCTTGCAGCCTCAAGTTATTTCAAATAGTGTATTTTATATTTATAGTTTACATTTACATATTAATTTTATCTATTAAGAATTGCTTTCAAATTAAAAGATTTACATATGCTTAAACAAAAGCATGAAATTAGATTTGAACTCCAGAAACCAATTCATTGTGCCTGTACACTAAATGGTTTTGCATTAAGGAAAGCCAGATTCAGTGTCAAGTTTGGCCCTCACACTTGAAAATATCATGAAGGAAAAGCAATCATGGGAGTCATGTATATATATATATATATTTCTTTTACTTTGGAGAGCTAAAATGCTCAAATTATTATGATTTAACATTTAAGCTTTCTTGCCAAAACATAGGGGAAGAATTATGGTGGGAATTTTAGAATGGTTTCTGAGTGAAGTTCATTACATACAAATAATACAGTTTTTAAAGGAATTAATGAGTACTCCATTTGAAATTTATACATATTTGTCTTCATCTTGATGTCATAGGTCTACCATATAAACTTTAAGCACATTATGAAAACAGATTTTAAGATTTTAGTAAGGCCTTCCTTAGAAAATTCTAACCCTTTGTGTAAGATTAGGAGATCATCTGACCGTTCTCACCCTATGAAATTATTTCAGCATTTTGTATTGCTGGCTACAAGTGCTTTTGAAACTCTTTAATCCAGCTAATTCTTTTTTTTGGCAAAGTATCACTTGCATTTTTAAAAGAGCTTATTTTAGTGGGTACGTCAACATTGCTTTCTCCTTTGATCCGTTTTTAAAACTGTACCATTTTGTAGTTTCATTGGTACATAAATTATAAGTACTATAGAAAGCACTGTGAAGTGTTCAAGAACCATGCTTTCAGGCTTAAAACTGAGTTTATATACACACATTCTACATCCTTTTAAAGCCATGGATCTATTATTCAGACTGCACTGTAGACTGTGCTATAGGAGTTATTACCTTGCTTTTTTGCAGACATGGTTGATTGGAAAACAACAACAACAACAAAATTGTCCAGACTGGCTACTGAAATGTTTTTCAGTCTTTACTGCACAGCTGTATCAGCAAAGTGTTGATCAAAGTTCAAAAGGAAACATTAACAAGTCTAGCTAGGCTTCCAGTGTTTTCATTAGTTAATTCACAGAGAATCGGACAATAGACTGGATTTTCTCCTAGTATGAATGCTTGCCATAAAATTGTCTGATGTAAGGACATGACTATAGGAGTTCGTCTTGTGTCTCCAAACTTTCTGTCCTGCGCATCTTGACTCTCATTGTATTCATTTTGTAATCTATCAACCAAAAAGGATTTACCTTAAATTAAGGATTTTTAGGTATGCCTATTGTCTCCCAGTGGTGCTTTGTAGATAAGTGCCATATGTTTGCCACTTAGTTTAACTTACAATCTTAGTCTTTTTGCTTCTTATGCTAGCCATTTTGCAAAGATAGCCTGAACTTCTTTGTAGTACAGGTCAAGTACTTGTGGAGTGAACTGTAAGGAAGCAAACTTCCATTGTGCTGGAATGTCTTCGTAGAAAAACTACCCCAGCCCAGAATTTTTCAATAGATGCATTTCTTATTTAGAACACCCATTTTAGTTTAGGCAGAGTGCTTTTTAAAAAAAATAACTCAATTTGTAAATGAGTATTTATTTAATAAAAAGATTACTTTTTCAAAAGCTTATCCATGTCTTCTTTAATATACTTCTAGAAAAGTGAAGGAGACATTTAATCTTCATGTATTTAATATGTAATGAATGATAGTGAATTTGTTTTGCCAAGATTTTTTTTTTCCTTTGTAAAACCTAACTAATCTTAGCATTTTCACTTTTCTTTGAAAAAAGGGGTGGCGGAAGTTTTGCTCTGCTTGTTAGCTGTGACTGCCATGAGGGTTCTGCCATGATTGATCAGTGAGGGCCACTGTTTTTTTCATATATATTCACTGCAGAATAGAATCCACAGTTGGATTTTTCTGTTTTTCTTTTAGTGAATAGTGAAGAATGGGGGTAATACATTTGTTCCATTGAATAATTTATAATAGCTAATTTCCTTGTAAAAACTCAACAAAACATGATAGATATATCTCGCTTAGAAAAAAGTTGTCTATAAAGTGAAGCAAATCCTATTTTGATACATCAAATAGATATATCAAATCCTTGGTATATCAAACCCTGTTTTCTCAATTATTTTACAGTATAAATTAAGGAAGCATTGTTCCAGAAGACAAATTGGTTTTTAAGACAAAAAAATTAAATTTACGATCTTTGTAGAAGAAAAGAATCACTTCCAGGCATAACAGTAATAAGCCAGATTATGAATGCAAGGCAGAAAAGTTTGTTTTACATTTGGCACACTAATTTCAATATAAATATAAGCAGCACAGTTAAATAAGTCTGGTTTTCAGATTCTCATCCTCTCCTTGAAATGCTCTATTAGAATACATAAGCTCTTCTTTTATGTTCAATATTCTGCATTCTAATATTTTGGGTAAATACCTATTTATAGAAATTAGCAGATTGAAATAAGCAATAGAGAATTTGACATGTAAATAGTTGAAACTATAATTTTAAATATAGTACTAAATTATTAAATAAACAGATAATTTCTTGGAAGGTCAAATTCAATTGAACAAATTATTGTTGAGCATCTGCCAGTGCAGTTGACACTGTTAAGCTGTGACATTGCTTTCAAGCAGCTAGCTCATATCTTTGCAGGGAGTTAAACACACAAATAGGTACTCACAATAGTGCCTCAATAGATATACATACAGGACATCATGGGGGCACATAGGAAGAATTCCTATTTCAGTTTGGGGAGATGAAATAAGAAAACTGAAGCAAGATCTGAAGAATAAATAAAAAGTAAGCTAAATAGAGGTAGTCATGGAATGGGAAGAGAGCAGGCTTAGGGAATAGTAAGTATATAGCCCAACTGCTATTAGTTTGCCAAAGGTTTATCTATAATTAGGTTTGGCTGGAACATAGGTTGTGAAGATGATGGAAAATAGTGAGTGATTCATCTAAAGTGGTAAATTAGGACCAGATTATCAAGGGCCTTACAAGTATAGTCAAAAAACTCAAGGATTTCTAGAAGGGATTTTAGTAAGATGGTGACATGGTCCAGTTTGCCATGAGGAAAGTCCGAAGAGTAGAGAATAACAGAGGGTTGAGCTGGTGACAATAAGATCAGCTGTAAAAAAAACAACATTACCTCCTCTCTACTAGGTGAGAAGCAATGATACCATTCTTTGAGAAAGGGAAGAATAAAGTACAGTGGTAGAAATTGTGCTTCATATGGAATCGAGAGACGTAAAATGTTACATTGGCTCTATTGCTGATGGGGCCATATGATAATGTAGGGCAAATCATTTACTCACTCCCTCAGTGCCGAGTTGCTTCATCTTTGGCATTAACATACAATGTTTTCTTGCCCAATTTATTGCATTTCTGAGGTCATAAGACAGATGTGAATATATGATGACATATTTACCGTGCTGTACAAATGCAGAGTATTATTTACTGTAATGGAGAGTACATTTACATTAAATACATTGCCATGATGTTTGTTATAAAACTAGTGTAGTAAAGTATGGATCCCATGGTTCATGGTTGCTATGGAGAGAGAACACATGAGAATAAAAGGGGTGAGCTCGTGTTATCGGGCAAACAGTTGTGTTTACTTCAACTTTAATGAACCTTAACCACCACCACCCCAAAATAATGGAAACAAGACATTTTATATTTTCTTCATTACTTCACTTGACAATAGAATATTTCAGTTTTATGAGAAAACAAAAACTTGTTTCTCAACTCTTTTCTCTAGGTATGAATCTATTAAAAATTAGTCTTAAGGGTTCCAATGTACATATGCCAACATAAATGATAGTAGAATGTATCTGAACAGTTTTAAATCTTAAGATTTAAGTACTTCCACATATTTTTTCATATAATACCCACAGTTCTTAGAGGAGGTATCAGAACAGGTGTTCCCAATTTTATGTTTGAGGAAATAGGTTCCAGAGGTGAAGTTTCAGATCTAGATTTTTTTCCTATCATACCACACTGTCTGTAGATGTGCAGTCTCTACAAATTAAAATAATGTTACTGCAGCTTTTTTACTTTCCTACCTGGAGTGTTTCAGTAGAGATTCCTATATTATTTGGGAAGTTAAACCAAATGCCTTTTTATACTCTTTTAGACTCTGCAACTGCTGTTAATCTAGATTTCCTACCCAATAACAATGTCAAGGAGCTAGGGCTCTCTGGTTGGCAGAACCTTTTTAAGGGCTTAGAAGCCATATAGAGAGAATGTTCAATGAAAGGAAGGAAACAACCCTTTATTGGAAACCTGCTGCATAATAGTTATATACTGTCAGGTGACTCCATCAAGCCACCAGGATGGAATCAACAGGCTTATCATAATTCAGGTAAACATTTGCTGTTATGTATAGCTGTGTACTGAATACTTTCCAAATTTTACTGCTTTGGCTTTGGCTCATATTTCTCTATCTGGAATTTTGTCTCATTTTAATCTGTCAGCATTCAACTAGCCTTCAAAGCCAGCTCAACTGATACTTCCTTTGTAAAGCTTTCTCTACTTCAACTAATAATGACCTAAATTTTTATAGCAGTTTGTAATATTCTTAATGCAGATGACACTTGTAACTTTATTAGTTTTTTAGAGGCCTTGTGCATGAAATTTGTGCACGGGGGGCAGGGGCTCCCCTCATCCCAGCTTGCACCCTCTCCACTCTGGGACCCCTTGGACATCCCTCTCACAATCTGGGACCACTGGCTCCTAACTGCTTGCCTGCCTGCCTGATCACCCCTAACTGCCCCTGCCACCAGCCTGGTCGCCCCTTACTGCCCCCCCTACTGGCCTGGTTTCCCCCAACTCCCCCCTCCACCCCCGCCAGTCTGGTCACCCCCAGCTGCCCCCCCTCCCACCGGCCTGGTCACCCCTTACTGCCCCCCTCTGCTGGCCTGGTTGCCTCTCACTGTCCGTCCCCCCCCACAGCCTGGTCGCCCCCACCTGCCCCTCCTCCCCCCGCGTGCCTGGTTGCCCCATGCAGCCTGCTGCTCAGTCGTTTGGTCGCCCCTCACTAACCCCCCCTGCTGGCCTGGTCGCCCCACGTAGCCTGTTCGGTCGTCTATTTGGTTGTGATGGTCGCTTAGGCTTTTATATATATATAGATTTATTTGTGTGTATATCTAACCTTCTTTGGTTTCTTTGTTATAGAACATAGCCTACCCAGAACTTTGTATATTATCCTTTCCCTTAGGTCTCTTGATCAGTTCCTTCCACTTAAGTTCCTACCCCAGTCTCTTATAAATCTACTTTTTCTGGGGGAGGGGGAAGCATTGGGATAGTAGCAGGGAGCTTGTTACACCAACAGAATTTCTGCTTCTTATGGGCTTTTGTTAATGTGAGTGTTCCATGACATTCCCTTCCTCTTCCCCCCCCCCCCCCACCCCTGCTTTTTTTGGTCATACTTATATTGGAATTATTGCAAGGTTCTTACTATTTGATGCAAAGGATTTTCTGAACTTTGGATCATAGAGCTAATAAGTAGTGGAGAATTTTAACTTCACCTTTACTTGGATTAATTCTGTGAGTGTTTTGGATAGAATATGAGAATCAGAGATTCAAAAAGAAATTTCTGTTAAAAATTTTTGATAAATAACTTTGTAAGTACATAGTCTATTATATTTATACTAGAGGTCTGGTGCACAAAATTTGTGCATGGGTAGGGTCCCTAGGCCTGGCTGGCGATCAGGGCCAATTGGGGCCTTTCTTCATTCCGTGCCACCCAGTGGTGGTCAGCACACATCATAGCAAGCGGTAGAACTTCCCATCTCCCAGTCGAACTCCCTCGGGGACACTTTGCATATTAGCCTTTTTAATATATAAATTTACTATTATAAATTTACTATTGTTCTGTTTCTATATCATAACCAAGTTAATCTTTAAAACATTGCCTGTATACATTCTCCCCTACTCTAAAAACCTACAGTGACTCACTGTTGCCTAAAGAATAAATGTTAGCTCTGATTTAATCCCTCACATTCCTTCTCTAGTTACCTGAGTCCTATTCTTCTTTCAGGTTCTATTGAATACCCTCACCCCCACTCCCAATTTTTCTATTCACTGAGTTCATGTAACTTTCGGTATGTTACAGTATGTCCTTTTCTTTATGGCTCTCACTTTTTATGTTTCTGAAACCTAATGCTCCTTCTATAGTATAAAGCTTTAAAGATAGAGCCATGTTTTACTTTATCTCTCCAGGGCTTGTTACATACATGGTACATAGAAGACATGTACTCATTAAGAAACAATAGCAATAAAGAGGAGGAGAAGGACTGTAGATTTGTTTTCTTTTGTCTATCTGAACACTTGCAACTTGACCTAGATATTGGACTTCTTGAGTAGCTTGGCTTTCTTCTTCTCATTACCAGAAGACTTACCTTAACATATTTGATAGGGTGGCTTTTTGGAGAGGAGAGCAATCTGTGGACCTTTCAGTTAAGTTGGTACTAGGATGCCATTGATTATAGTGATGGTATATTGGGTATCTTGGTAGTGGAAACTATTGGGGACATCAAAGAACCTTAGAAAGGGAAAGTGGTACCCTCCTTTTCAGTATTGTATCTTAATCCTACTCTGGAGCACATTGCTGATCATTCTCTACCCATGATCCTACCCTCTGTACCAAGGATACAATTTACTTGTTCTCTATAGGAACCAATTCCCAGGCCCTGTAAACCAAAAAGTCCAGCAGTAAGCAGTTGTGCCAGCACAGTAAGAATGTTTTTGTCTATAGGTTTTCTAAACTGTTCAGCACTTTTGCATGCTTCACTGTCTCTGAATCTTTTCCCCCCCATCAGTTCATTTTGTTTATTAGATTCCACGTATAAGTGAGATCATGTGATACTTATCTTTCTCTGACTGGCTTATTTCACTTGGCATAATACTTCCCTTGAAGCATGCAATAGACTGACGGATTTCTGAGGAAGAGGGGTGGGGGGCGGGAAACGACAGGAAAAGATTAACCAATGAACAGACAGTCGTTCAGAGAACACCTGGGGAGGGGACAGAGTGGGGTAGAGGGAGTCAATGGGAGGGAGTAAAGGGGGACATTGTAATACTTTCAACAATAAAGATAAATTTTTAAAAAGTGGAAAAAAATAACACAGAGATAACACCAAATGCTGGCAATAATCTATAATAATAAAAGCATAAAATGCAAATTAGACCGGACATCCTTCCGGACAAAGCCAGGGCTGCGAGGGAAGCCCGGGTCCCAGGTGCTAGAGGGAAGCCGATGCCAACAGCTGGGGGAAGGAAGGCCTACTCTTGCCTGAATTTCCTGCATCGGGCTTCTAGTAATAATAATAATAATAATAATAATAATAATAATAATAACAAGAATAATAAAATGTTTAGCACTTTGATTATCAGCTTATATGTCACCCTTTATTCATATGATTAATCAGACATTGGAGTTATTTTTTTTTTTTTTTGTAGCTCTCTTGGACTGCAATATAGTCAAAGATGTGTAGAATATGGGCTTGCAGGGTTTGCCAAGTTCTGTGCCTTCTAAAGGAAAATAATAGTTCCACTCAACCTTCTACTTAACTCCTGGAGACAAGTAGACAAATTCAAATTTCTACTCTTCTAACAGTGCAGCCTTGTTGACATTACTTATCCTCATAGTTATCTAGATTCTTCATTTTAAAAAATCTTTTCTCATAGGGTTATTGTGAAGATTAAATGAATTCTGTGAAAGAATCTGGCACAGTGCTTAGTACATAATTGTTCCCCAGTATATGTGGCTTCCCGAGGGTGACCAACCTGTCCCTGTTTGTCCAGGACTTTCCCACTTTTAGCAATGCAAGTCCCACATGTCCTTTGAAGTGTGGTCAAGTTTTACTTTATAGGTTAGACTTTAAAAATGGATCTGAATAAAGTTCCTTAGGTTGTATATGTTTGTTTGTTTTGTGGCATTATGAGGTTGCATTATTTAGTTGCTTTGTTGATTGAACTAACCAGACCCTTCATTTATTGGTTGACCTAATCTGGGTAGGGAGCCTTATGAGGTACTTGGTAAAGATTGAAAGTGATGATTTTGATCTTTACCCCTGTGGATGGGTTCTAACTACTTTAAGGAACTATAGATCATATTCACAAGCCTAGAAACTTTAGAATGAGCTCTTGATATTAAAATATTTTATCATGTAAAGCCAGTTTTTTTAGATTCAAGATCTTTCCCTTTCGATACAATTTACAAAATGATTCTTTGTAAACTATTGTAATTTTCCACCTCTATTTAAATATGTATTTAAATATTTGAATAACTATTCTAATGTCAGCTTAATGCATTTAACAAGCGAAGCTACCTTGTTTTCTAATGAGACAATAAATTACAATTGATTTGTTTACATTTCTTCTTTGTTTCTAATTTTTGCTCCATCTTCCCTGTCTTCAACTCTAAGTTTTCTTTTTTAATTAAAAAAAAATCAAATAGAAAACAAATATCTGGTGTTTTTGTCAATGTCATGGCCTTATGTCAAGATGTTGAAAGGTATCTCTCCAAATTATTGTTCTGCTATAGTTACTTCTTTCAAAGAAGGCCTCTTGTATAGCTATTTGTTGAATTGTGTACCTACTGAATTAGTCAAAGCTCTAGCTAAAACCATTTTTTTTTTCTTTACCTCTCCCCTCCCCCCAAACTTGCTTTTGTTATGTATTGGCTTGCTAATCCTTGTGTTGAGCAGTATCAGACATCACCTTTCTTGGGGGCAGTTAGTCCACTCTTCCGCTTTCTTTGTCCAAGGGCTCCCTTAATAGGAGAAGTCAACAGGGAGGACAAAAAGGATTGAAAGTTGTATTTAATCAGGGTCAGAGAGGTGGTGTTCAGAGTGACGGGCCCACAGGCAGGCTGGCCTTTTATGCTTGCCGACGCAGATGGTCCCAAAGCATTCAGCTAAGTGAAGAGAAAGCTGCCCAGTGAAAGCTATTGTAGGGTAGCATCGTTACAGTTGAGAAAGGTTGCCAGGGGTAACTAGAGAGTATCACCAGTATCGTGTGATCACTAGTCTGTGCCATTGAAAATCTTAGACTGAGGATTGTATTGGGTCCCTTGGCATCTTGATGTTCATATGTAAGCAGTATTAGCTTACATTAGTGTTTGTAATTTAATTTTTCTTTCTCCCTTTGTTCTTGTCTTGCCTGTTTTAGTATATAAAACATAGATTTCAACAAAACATATGCTTGTAAAAGCATATGGTATTTAATAATATGTATATTATAATTTGGTATAAACTATACCAAATAGTTTAAATTTTTGCAAGTAAATTGGATTTATGGAAATAGGATCTAATATTCTCATTTGAAGAGCTTTAAGTTGATTTTCCATTGCTCTCAAACTGCCCCACCATATCCAAGATGGATCGGTGTTATTTTTTTCTTTTTTCTATGTGGTTTTAAGTAACTTATAAAAGGATACGTTGAAGTATTTATCTGAAAACAGGAGCTATAACCTTGAGTGAGAAGTTGTAACCAAGAGTTTCCAAATATTTATGAAATCTATCTTTAATTTTTTGCCAAAGGCAAAAGTTAAATTATTCATCCCAAGTGAGCCAGAGCGAAGTAGCGTAACAGTCATTGGTCTTAATTTAATATACTCTGAATATAATTTTAATAGCCAATTTTAGAGTTTTTAAAATTGTACCCTCGTCATTGGAATATTTTAAAGAAATTACTTATAGTTACATATAGAATGTAAAACCAGTAGTCTTCTGCATTCACTAGAGGAAAATGCATAGAGATTTATTGATATTTAGTGAAATTTAAAATGTACCTAAAATTCAAGATGAAGTGGTAATATAGCCTTGCAAATAATTGTTTTAACTTAGATTACTAATCAACCCAAATTAAGTTGGCCTTATTTTAGCCAGAGCTGATTTTGGCTTAAAAACGCTACCTACCTGTTGGTGTAACATTGAGTGAACACAAACCTAATATCATATTGTAATATGAACATATTACAGTGTTTGAGAGCTAATAGTCGTCAATAGAATTATTGGGATAAAAAGTAACGTTTTTAATTAGTCTGTTACAAGTGAAGTCAGACTTATAGAAAAATCATTGGTATTAGTGTGAGCTTTTTCATCTTAAAATATGGCTGAGTCATTTTGTGACAGTTTACAGCCACTTCCATAATTATGTAAAAGCATTTGTCACACAAAAAAATGAGTGAATCTGGTGAAATTTAGAACAAACATGCTGTTGTCTATGTAATAGTATTCCAGGAAGTCTACAGATGGGTGACAAAGCACTTCATTGGTAATTTCAACTTTTACATTCTTAAAAATCAACAGGTAATGTGATTTCCCTTTATTTCCTGAAAATCAAATGAAGATTAACAACTAGTTTGTGCTATCCTTTTATTATCATAGTTCTTTTTTTAAATGAGTCTATTGAAAAAAAATGTCTCTTAGTTTGTGTCACCTTTAGTAGAGGCTGGTTTTCCAGGATTTATGAATGAAGATGGCAGTGTTGAAGAAAATTTAATTACATTGCTTCTTTAATGAACCTTGGTGACTCAAAGACATTAATGTTATTGCAGTTTATGGCCATTCATTATTTTTATTCTGTTGATCAATTTTTTCTTCTTTAAATACATGACATAAATTTGTCTAACCGAGGTGAATTGAATGAGCTTGAAGAATAAAAGAAAACGAATTTTAAATTTACATTACATGTATTTTCATTTAAATTGATCATGTAATGTGAACATCTATATAGTGGCACTAGGGGGATTGACATTAAAGATTTACATTAAACTCCAACAGAGATTTCTTATCACTTTGGTCTTTAAATCATGGCAGGTGACATGAATATGAAAGGAAATATAAAATAACTATCTATTGGTAATCATCTCAGCAAAGATTAAAAACAAAATTGCTTTTAAGATTCACAGGTATAGCTATAAAACTCTTACTTCCTTGATATAGCTTAAAGTTGTCTTTTTAAAAGCAAACTGTTTATGAAGTTAAACTGTTCTATGAACAAACATTTTAAAAAGTGTAAATTGAGTTATTATATGTCCACTTACATTTTTTTACTGGAAATCAGGAGCCAGAAAACGAATTTAGATTTTGCTGATTTTTAAAATGTTGCTAAAATGTTAGTCAAAGCCTCTTTTTTATTCCTTTATTATGTTAGTAATAGTAATACAGGTTGGGGCAAAAGTAGGTTTATAGTTGTAAGTATGTGAAACAGAATTTATTTTCGTATTATTATTAATTACTAGAGGCCCGGTGCACAGATTTGTGCACCAGTGGGATCCCTCAGTGTGGCCTGCAGGGATAGGGCCAAAACTGGCTGTCCAACACCGCCTGCCACTCCTGCTCATCCTGGTCCCACTGCACCTGCCGCCACTGCTCAGTAGGCTCACTGCTGTTCTGCTGTGGTCTCTGGGCTGTGGCGCCCAGCTGTGAGCCCTGCTTTTGGCGCCCCTCAGTCAGCTGAGCGGCACTCCCGCTGTGGGAGCGCACTGACTACCAGGGGGGTAGCTCCTGCGTTGAGCATCTGCCCCTTGCTGGTCAGTGCACGTCATAGCGACCAATCGACCGGTCGCTTAAGCTTTTATATATATAGACTAGAGGCCCGGTGCACAAAAATTTGTGCACTCGTGGGGGGAGGGGGGGTCCCTCAGCCCGGCCTGTGCCCTCTCGCAGTCTGGGACCCCTCGGGAGATAACGCCCTGCTGGCTTAGGCCTGCTCCCGGGTGGCAGAGGGCAGGCCCAATCCCTAGGTGCAGCCCCTGGTCGGGCTCAGAGCAGGGCCGATTGGGGAGTTGGGGCGCCGCCCCCTGTCATGCACAGAGCAGGGCGGATTGGGAGGTTGCGATGCCACCCTCAGTCACGCTCAGGGTAGGGCCGATTGGGGGGTTGGGGCACCGTCCCGTCACACTCAAGGCAGGGTCGATGGGGAGGTTGCGGCGCCACCCCCTGTCACGCACAGAGCAGGGCCAATCAGGGGGTTGGGGCACTGCCCCCTGTCACACACAGAGCCGCAGAGCAATCAGGGGGTTGGGGAGCTCCCCCCTATCAGGCACAGAGCAGGGCTGATCAGGGGGTTGGGGCGCCTTCCCCTGTCACGAACAGAGCAGGGTGGATAGGGAGGCAGTGGCCCCGCCCGCTGTCACACACAGAGCTGCAGGGCGATCAGGGGGTTTGGGCGCTGCCCCCTGTCACGCTGATCCCGGTGCCGGGAAGCCTCACGGCTCCGCTGATCCTGGTGCTGGGAGGTATATTACCCTTTTACTATATAGGATAGAGGCCTGGTGCATGGGTGGGGGCTGGCTGGTTTTCCCTGAAGGGTGTCCAGGATCAGGGTGGGGGTCCCCACTGGGGTGCCTGGCCAGCCTGGGTGAGGGGCTGAGGGCTGTTTTCAGGCTGGCGGGTGACGGAAGCTCCCAACCGCTCCTTTTTTTCTTTTTTATTCTGGGCCAGCTTTAGCTTTGAGGCTTGGCTCCAGCTCTTAGGCCTCTGCTGCTGAAAGTGGTTTCTGGCCTTTGTTTACAATGTTGCGATCCTGATGGCTGAAGCCCTGCGGACTAAAGCAGGTTTCTGGGGTTTTGTTTAGCTTCTATATTTGTTACATAGTTGCTTAGAGTTGCAGGTCAGAGGCCTGGAGCGGCAGGCGGGAACGTTGGTTTCCTCCATCACTGAAGCAAGCAAGCCTCATGTTAGTTTCAAGCTGCCTGGCTGCCGGCCGCCATCTTGGCTGGAAGTTAATTTGCATATTGCCCTGATTAGCCAATGGGAAGGGTAGCGGTCGTACGCCAAGTACCATGTTTCTCTTTTATTAGATAGGATTATATTATTTTCCATACAACCAACTGTAGACCTACTTTTGCCCCCCCTGTATATGAGTGTTATTAATGATTGGAATATATATCAGAATCCATTAATAATGGTGGTGTGAATAGAAGGTCTGTCTCTGTATTTTAGATATATGGGAGTAGAAAAAGAGTTGTCCTTAATGCGAAATTACTGCTTTTGTGGTCAAGTTACAAAGAATTGTGAAATTTTAAAGTGCTGTTAACCTTTTGTTTTGTTTTAACATTTTCTGGGGAAATTCAGAAGACTCTGGATTTTGAGGATCCCAGGTTCATTATTATGAATATCAATTGTTTTTTTAAAGGGGAGAGAACAGAAGGAATGATCATGACTAGAGAGTTTTAAATGATAGAATCTAAGAAAAAGCACTTAAAGGAGCCAAAGGTTTGGGTTTAAGCCCACTAATATGTGCGTTTATTACTAATATGGTAATATCTCTATCTAAAGAATTATATATTTGAGTCCTAGCTGGGCAGCTCAGTTGGTTAAAGTGTCATCCCTATGTGCCAAGGTTGTGGGTTTGATCCCTAGTGAGGGTGCATTTAAGAATCAACCAATGAATGCATAAATAAGTGGAACAACAAATCGACGTTTCTCTCTCTCTCCCTCTCTCCCTCTCTCCCTCTCTCCCTCTCTCCCTTTCTCTTCCCTCTCCCCCTCTCTAAAATCAATCAATAAATAAAATATATTTTAAAAAGAATTATTATATACTTGAAATTAGATAAAGGACTTGAAAGTACTGCTAAACTGTAGTATACAAATGAATGATGGTTCTAATAATCACCAAGACTGCCGGCATTGTTGCTACTGCTGCTGCCCTGTAACTAGTGTTTGCTGGTATGTTTATAGTTTGATATTTGCCAACATTGGGCATTAGAATTCAGCCACATCAGGAAAATAAAATTTATAAATAATTAAATAGGTATTAATGGATGAGCATGATAGTGCTGTACTCTGCTCTTTGGGAATCCATATTGGTTACATAGGTATATTTAGCTCTTGGATTTGATTCATTTCAAGTGGGATTAGATGACACACAGTAGGTTTTATAATGCAAGAAATGTAAGACTTAATGAGTGAGCTTCTTAGCTTAGCTAAATAATCTCTTTTTTTAATATATTTTATTGATTTTTTACAGGGAGGAAGGGAGAGAGATAGAGAGTTAGAAACATCGATGAGAGAGAAACATCGATCAGCTGCCTCCTGCACATCTCCTACTGGGGATGTGCCCGCAACCCAGGTACATGCCCTTGACCGGAATCGAACCTGGGACCTTTCAGTCCGCAAGCCAACGCTCTATCTACTGAGCCAAACCGGTTTCGGCTTAGCTAAATATTCTTTTTTTTTTTTTTAATATATTTTATTGATTTTTTACAGAGAAGAAGGGAGAGGGATAGAAAGTCAGAAACATCGATGAGAGAGATCGATCAGCTGCCTCCTGCACACCCCCTACTGGGGATGTGCCCGCAACCAATGTACATGCCCTTGACCGGAATCGAACCTGGGACCCTTGAGTCTGCAGGCCGACGCTCTATCCACTGAGCCAAACCGGTTCAGCTTAGCTAAATATTCTTAACAGTGATGTGGGAAAGATCCTGAGATCATTGTAAAATTGTAAATTAACATTCATCACTGTACCATGTATTTCCTTATATTTTCTTACTTTATTCCATATAACACATATTTTCTTCCAACAAATAAGTTTAATTTACTTGTTCAGATAGACTCTAGCAGGTAACTTTTTAGTAAGGGCAGTGTGTTTATTTTGTGTTGTTTGTTTTGTTTTTACAAAGAAACAATACTTTTATCATTTACATGATGAAACCATGATGACATATCAGTACTGATTAATTTTACTCAATTGCTTCCATACAACAGCCTTGCTGGTCATGCCATTCAGATTCATGAATCAGCAGAATTTACAAATTATTGTAGGTCATAGGTCTTTGTTTTTCTTCCCAAATTTAAAAAACATCAAGTACCTATTGGCTTTATATACCTCTTTCTTTATATTAGCCAATGATCTACAGTAGTTTTTCTCAAAGTGTGAGTTGTATACCTCTGGGAGTCACTGAGTCCTTTCAGAGGGTCTTTGAGGTGAAATCTATCTTCATAATAATACTAAGAAGTTATTTGCATTTTTTACTATGTTGACATTTGCACTGATGGTGTAAAAGCAGTGATGAGTAAAATTGCTGGCTCTTTAGCACAAATCAAGGCAATTGCACCAAACCATAATGATACTATATTCTTCATTTCTGCACACCCACAGGTTTTTTTAAGGCTAGTTTCACTTAAAAATGTTCTTGATGAATGAATAAAAAGAATTAATTTTATTAAATCTGAATGCTTCAATACATGTCTTTTAAATATTCTGTATGATGAAATGGGAAGTGCACACAAAGTATAACTCAGTGAACCAATATTTTCCACATGACCAATACATGATGTTATAAAATCATACATGGATGAAAAATCCATTCAAGGTGCAAGATAGATCAATTTCAGATTTCACATTGTAACTAATTTTTAAGAAACTACTACTTGTTAAGTTTGGTGTAGTATTAAAGAACAATATCCACAGTTATCTTAAATAATTGTTGAAATTCAGTTCCCTTTCCAACTGCATATCTGTGTGAGGCCAGATTATCTTCATTTTCTTCAACCAAAACAGAATATCACCATCAAACTGAAAATAGGACTAGATATGAGAATCCAGCCATTTTCTGTTAAATCCTGTTTTATAATTATCAGTTTACATGTGAATCTCTTCCACTATTGTTTAAGCCTTCAATAGCTTAATTACTATTTTTTTAAAATATGTCTTTAAAAATTTATTTTAGAAAGAGAAACATTAATGTGAGAGAAAACATATTGATTGGTTGCCTCACGTATGCACCACAACCAAGGATTGAACCTGTAACCTGGGCATGTGTCCTGACCGGGAACTTAACTGATGACCTTTCCACAAGTGCTTGGGCTGACGCTCAACCAATGGAGCCACACTGACAAGGGCGGCTTAAGTATTTTTTAATGCTTATCAAGTTATACTTTCATATAGCTTCAAAAAGTCAATGGTTTCCAGATTTTGTTGTGAAGGACAGCATTCTGTTATCACCTACCAACACTGCCATTTCACCTTTGCCCAAAGTCAATATGGTCAATTATTTTAGCTGATTCTTTTGTTGTTGTTGTTGTTTTGTTTGTTTGTTTTGTTTTGTTTTTTTACCTCTGGTCCTCTTAGTTACATTCTTGTAATTCTTGACTTTCCAGTTTTAGAAATTTCTATAGACTTCTCATTATAGAAGATGGGATTTATCTTTACCTCGTTCTGTTCTCACTCCGTGCAGGCACTCTTTCCATCTTCCCTATATAATTACATTGTCTTTTAGGTTAGATTAGAGTCAGTGTTTTACATTATTATGACTACATAAATGTTATTGAATAGCTGAATCACTAGGTAAAATCATGAATTTCCTTCATTGTATTTTCCTACCTTCCCCCATCCCACATTTTTGCCTTGTTTTTGTTGTTGTTTACTTAGTTTTCCATGTGCTTATCCCTAAATCAACTCAAAATTCTTTTTAAATTCTCTAAATCTTCTCCCAGGGTGCTCAAACACTTGGAGGTTTTTGTCAGTTTTTTATCTTTCTGGAGGAATTCTGACTGCTTCATCCTGGTCGGGTTGCCCTATATACCAGCTGGTGCCCACTGTCTAACTAGGATGTCTCTTTACTATCACCCTAGGAATTCCTTTTGCTTTTATCCTGTGGTGGAGCTTTTGTTCCTATATCCCATTTCATCTTCTTCCTTGGTTTGTGTACTCATTTTGAAAGCGTTCATCTCCAGTAATGTCCTGAGAAAGGATGCATAAAGGTAGAACTCTTATGTTGAAAAGGAGAGCATTGCTCCATTGCTTGCTAATTTCCAGTCTCGAGATGCCTTAAGTTATTCTGATTTCTGATCCTTTGAATGTGATGTGCTTTTTCTTTTTAAATCTCTGCAAGTATATAAGATTCTCTTTGGATTTCTTTTCACCTACTATGTAGGGTGCTGCTAGGTCCTTTCAACCTGGAAATACATGTCTTTCCTTTCTGGGAAATGGTTTCTAATTTTTTTTAAAAGATTTTTTTTTCTAGGGAGGGAGGGAGGGAGGCACAGACAGACATCAAAGTGAGAGTAAAACATTGATCAGCTGCCTCCTGCATGCCTCCTACCAGGAATTGAGCCCAAAACCCAGGCATTGTGCTCTGACTGGGAATCAAACTTGCCATGCTTTGGTGCAGGTGATGAGTTACACTGGCCAGGGCCCTATTTTTTTTCAGGATGTTCTCCCCTTCTTTTTCTTTGTTCTCTCTTTCTAGAACATCTGTTTTTTATATATTGGACCTTCTGAATTGGTGCTCTAATTTTTTTTACTTTTGCTCTGCTTTGTGGGAGAGTTCCTCAACTTTATTTTCCCATACATCGATTGAATTTTTCCTCTTTGCTGTTGTGTTTTCTATTTTCTAAGGATGAGTGATTATGTTTATGTGCCTGCTTGTCTGTCTCTCTGTTATCTGTGTGTTTTTGTGTCTGTGTGGTAGGAGAAAATTTAATGAAAAATATTTTTGGTTAATTTAATGAGAAGTATATAGAAAACTAAGTTTAAGAAAAAAAACAGGGCAGGGTTTGAAACATGGCGGATGACGTGGACCAGCAACAAACTACCAACACTGTAGAAGAGCCCCTGGATCTTATCAGGCTCAGCCTGGATGAGCGAATTTATGTGAAAATGAGAAATGACAGAGAGCTTAGAGGTAGATTACATGCTTATGATCAACATTTAAATATGATATTGGGAGATGTGGAAGAAACTGTGACTACTATAGAAATTGATGAAGAAACATATGAAGAGATATATAAATCAACAAAACGGAATATTCCAATGCTTTTTGTCCGGGGAGATGGTGTTGTCCTAGTTGCCCCTCCATTGAGAGTTGGTTGAAACAAAGAATATATCCTGTGTGGAAATTAGGAGACTTTATATGATTGCGTCTTTAAAGGTAGAAGATATTCAAAAGAGAAACCTGCGTAAATTTTGATACTAAGAAATGACCAAGGATTCTTCTGCTCCTGAAATGAGTTTATTTGCACATAACTCACAAATTCTAAAGCTAAATGGCATTTTTATTTTTCTCCAACCCTTCCAATAAATGTGATCACAAAAACAAAACAAAACAAAAAAAACAAAAAAACAAAAAAAGAAAGAAAAAAAACAGCAACTTGGAGGACATAACTTATGGGTACAATATTTTCTATTGGAAAATACTCTTTATACTTTTATTTTAATTTCCTTATCTCTAAGTAGTATGCTTCATCCAAGTTGCCTTTTCTGTTTTTTTGTTTCAGTTGGCCTTAGCTTTCATTTCAGATATTTATCAAATACTTGATAATTCTTAGTTGTTTGCTTGTGATTAAAAGTGGGAAACTTAACAGATTAAATACCCAGAGCATGTTTTGGATGTTTATTACTTCATTTAGGGAAATTTAGCTGATTTTCTTCTCTGGGAGAACCCCTATGTGAACATATTTAGGACTAACTTTTAGGTTAGTTAGAATCCTTGGAAAAGAGAAAAAGTATTAGATCATCTTCCTCAAGAGTTTGGTGACAGTGTTCTAAGAGCCAAGTTGGGGAAGAGTGATGAGGTGGGTCTCAGAATCCGTTGAGTATATGTTCGCTTAATCTTTGTGTTTCCTTTTGTTATCCCCGCCACAATTCAGAAACCTTTTTTACTTATTACCTCCAGAAAGTAAACTTGTAGTCATTTGTTGAGGTACAGATAAGATTAATTGCAAAGAGTAGGAAGAGGACTTTGGAGACATTTGACTCTTTAAACTCCTTTACTGTCATTATTAGTAGAGTTTGGGGAAGGAGCAGCTATGCATGCATGTGTTAGTCCTGCATCTTTATCTGGTGTCCTTAGACTTCATATATAAGCCTCCACAAAACTTAGTATGGTACCAGTACATGGTAGGTAATAAATGTTTGAATGGATGGTGGGACTAGCTGTGTCCTCAAGGCTAAACGAGATATTGATTCATTGCTAAATCTCATGATGCTATTGAAACGAGTCTTTATGGAACCTCCCTTCTAGGAAAGTTTGTTGCGTGTACATAAATATAAACTTCAGTAGAAAGTCAAAGTAATAAAAGACTATTTCTTGACCGGAAAAATCAAGTAAGACATCCTAAGGGAGGTGTCATTTGGCTGAGTTCCACCTTATAAGATGGACAGAAATTTGTTAGGTTAGCAATTAGATGAAAGACTGAAGTATAGAGCAGTGTTGGAACAGTAGGAGATAATGGTTTCAAGTATAGATTATAACCTAATTTGAGGAGGTTGGGTTGATGATCCTAAAATTTAAGCTTAGGAGCTTTATTTATCTTTTAGGCAGTATATATAAAAGGTCTTAGATGAGAAATTGATCTGTGGAAAGTTTTATTGCAAATTGGAATACTCATAAGACTAGCTAGCATGATATAATGGAGGATGTTATGCAATCAGACCCCCTCTCGATAGCTTGAGCAGTTTGTTTTCATTGTGATTATGACCAGTGTGCTTTACTTCTCTGTTCCTCAATTTCTTTAGTTGCAAAATAAGTGATTTTTCCATCAGAATCTCCTCTACTGGTTTTTCAAGAGCTTATGAGTTTCAGATGATAAAGATACTGTGTAGTAAGACTTCTCTTCGAGGTACATTAGGAGGAAAAGCTTTACAGCGGTTCTCAACCTGTGGGTCGCGACCCCTTTGGGGATCGAACGACCCTTTCACAGGGGTCACCTAAGACCATCGGAAAACACATATATAATTACATATTGTTTTTGTGATTAATCACTATGCTTTAATTATGTTCAATTTGTAACAATGAAACTGGGGGTCACCACAACATGAGGAACTGTATTTTAGGGTCATGGCATTAGGAAGGTTGAGAACCACTGGTTTAGGATGATCACAGTGAATATGGGATTAAGTTACAGAATTGAGAGTCAAACCAAAGGCGATCTAATAAGACTTATGTAATGACTGATTGAATTTAGGGAATAAAAGGATATTGTTCAACAAATTGGAGGGATAGGGGAGAAAAATGTAAAATGGGTAAAATCCTGGTCTTTGAGATCAAGATTACAGGTTTGGGAATCACAGCATAGATAGAAGGTAAAATAGAGCAAGGTGGCCAGAGATGCAGTCAGGACAAAACTGGTAGTGGAGGGCATAGATAACTGTTAAGGTTGCCCTCCAGAAGCAGGAGAGGTTTGCAAAACAACAGCCAAGCATTGAGAAGAATTACTGAATTAGCCTCCCTAAGGTGGGGCTGGTTACCTATTTTGTGGGACTCAGTACAAAATGAAAATGCAGGGTCCTCTTTAAAAAGCAGGAAGAAAGTGCAGTTAAAGGTACTAACCTTTAATAATTTTTTATTTAAAAACTAGGGGCCCGGTGCACGAAATTCGTGCACTGGGTGTGTGTGTGGGGGGGGTGTCCCTCAGCCCAGCCTGCCCCCTCTCACATACTGGGAGCCCTCAGGCGTTGACCCCCATCACCCTCCAATCACAGGATCGGCCGCTTGCCCAGGCCTGACGCCTCTGACAGAGGTCTCAAGCCTGGGCAGGGGACCCTCATTTTCCCCCATCACTGGTTCTGCCCCCAGCCCAGGCCGGATGACTCTGGCCCAGGCATCAGGCCTGGGCAGGGGACCCCCAGACCCCTCTGATTGCTGGCTCTGCCCCTTGCCCAGGCCTGATGCCTCAGCCAGAGGCGTAGACCCCCATCACCCTCCGATCGCCTGATCGGCCCCTTGCCCAGGCCTGAGGCCTCTGGCCCAGGAATCATGCCTGAGCAGGGGACCCCCATCTCCCTCTGATCGCTTGCTCCACCCCCCGCCCAAGCCTGACACCTCTGACCCAGGCTTCAGGCCTAGGCAAGGGGACCATCATATCCCCCCAATCCCCGGCTCAGCCCCCCGCCCAGGCCTGATGCCTCGGCCAGAGGAGTTGACCCTCATCACCCTCCGATCAACAATCACCGGATCGGCCCCTTGCCCAGGCCTGAGGCCTCCGGCAGAGGTGTCAGGCCTGGGCAGGGGACCCCCAGCTCTCCGCGTTTGCAGGCTCCGCCCCTGCCCAAGCCTAACGCCTCTGGCCTAGGCGTCCGGCCCAGGCAGCGGGGACCCGCAGCTGTAGCGGCCCCGCGATCGTGGGCTCTGCTTTAGGCCCAGGCAAGGGACCCCTAGCTCCCGGGACTGCCAGCTTCGACCGTGCCCAGCTCCCATCGCTGGCTCCACCCCTACTTCCTGCTATCACTGGCCAGGGCGGCAAAGGCGCCTGATTCTCTGATCATGGCTGGGGGGCAGGGCAAAGGCGGCCCCAGGGCCGCCTTTGCCCTGCCCCCCAGCTCTTAGCTCCCCGCTGGGTTTCCGATCACTGTCAGTGGCAGGGGGCTTCTTCCTGCTTTCCCTTTCGCCTCCCTGCATTGTGCCTACATATGCAAATTAACCGCCATCTTTGTTGGCAGTTAACTGCCAATCATAGTTGGCAGTTAATTTGCATATAGCCCTGATTAGCCAATGAAAAGGGTATCGTCGTACGCCAATTACCATTTTTCTCTTTTATTAGTGTAGATATGTTCTTATAAAGCATAATGGAGGTAATAGCAATGCACGAGTAACAACATAAAGCTACAAATTATAAAAAATATTTGGGGGTTATGATTTTATATAAAAGTAGATATTATAATACTTTATCAGTGTGACATTTTTTATTTATCATTTGATTTTTCTCATCTGCTTTTCTGTCATTTCTTAGGTCAAAATTTATACTTCTAACAACTTCATTTGTTTTTAAAGATTTTTTATTGATTTATAGAGAGAGAGGAAGGGAGAGAGAGAAACATCTATGTGAGAGCAAGACAACAATCAGCTGCCTCCTGCACGCCCCCTACTAGAGATCAAGCCCCCAACTTGAGCATGTACTCTGGGAATCAAACGGGCATCCTTTCAGTTCATGGGACAATGCCCAACCAACTGAGTCACACTGGCCAGGACTAGCAACTTAATTTTTAATGGATATAATTGAAAATAACGTTAGTCAGTCTTGGCAAATGCCAGATTGTAAATAATTTTTTTATTGACAATTTTTAACTTTAAGAAGGGTCTTTCTGATGATGCAGTTGTAACTGGAGCTGTTAAGAACTTTTTATAGGCTAAGCTTTGATAACATTAGGATACATTTCTGATTATTTTCGAATATAAACTTGGGAACATCTAGAGCTGATGACTTATAGAACAATTTTTCTAAAAATAACTTTATATGAATCAGTTTTGTGTGGATTTAATTTTGAGTGCAGTTTTAAACTATGGCATTTAAATATTTTCTCTGCCATTTCTTAAAACTTGTGGAGGATGTACAGGAAACCAAAGTGGTTTTATGACTGGTATATAATTCAAAATGCCTGGTTATACATTCTATCGCTACATCTTCAGTTATAAGGGAAAATTAATTTTAAAATTGTCTTCCTCATTAATAATTGGTTCATCCAAAGCTTCATATGAAAATAGTGTTCTTTTTCATCAAATGTCACAATCTTTAAGTCTTTTTCTAAGCCTGTGGGTATTGCTTTGCGATGTTACGTTGATTTTCAAACTTGAGGTTCTAAATTCTTTTAAAAATTCTAGTAACTCCTTAACATGCTAATGCCATGTTATGCTTTTACTTTGTAATAATTTGCTGACCAAGTTCACTGTCTGAGCACTGGCACACCCTGTCCTGGCTCTCAGGCTAAAGAGGTAATATTTGTGTATATGCTACTGGGACAGGTCCCAGGGACAGGTAGCTGTTCGTACGCAGAGAGCCCCTCCTTTTTCCTGTGACCACTGCCACTATTGCCAGTACCCATGTGGGCTCAGTCCTGGCTGACCCTTGAGTGCTCTGTGGTACCCCAAACTGCCCCAGTTGTGCACATTTCAGTTGGGCAGCCAAGGCCAACTGCTTGGTGCATACGCTGACCCTTGGCATATTTCCTTTGCTGGTGTTTCATTTTCCCATTGGCCTTCACTTACTACAAGTTCAAAAATATAGAGTTCCAAAATGGCAACAGTGGAGTATTAATTCAAGCCCCTTGTGCAACTGTCAGGTTGCATACCCAATAAACTGTCCCTGTCTAATTTTATGAAGAAGTTTGCTGCCAAATTGCCTTTAAATTGAGCTGTTCAGTACTTCCCTAAGATGAACTATTTGGGGCCTATACAGTCTTTAGGGACAGCGATCTGGTAGTTTCCATGCATGTGTTGGCTGACTTTGCTTCTCTAGGGGGCTTCTGGAAGCTAAACTCCTTAGCAGCCAGAACTGTAACTATGAATCAAGCTGGGGTTCCAAGAAGCAGGCCTTTGCAATGGAGCTCAGACTAATTAGTTACACCATCATTTATTTGCTGTGTTTTATTATTTACCTTTCTTTTAATACCATTTGAATTTTATTATTGTTGATTTCCTTTTTTTTTTTTCTTTTTTTTCTTTTTGGTTAAAGGGAAGGGGACTATGGATTATTATTTACATCTGACCCCTAGTGACTTGATAAATTATGTGTTCATACATAGTCTACTGGTCCTCAGTGCTTAGAAACCACAGTTTTGGCATTTGCTGAAACTAGTTTTCCCCCTTAATCTTGTATCCATCGGAGAGAGATTTTTAAAGAAGAAAATTAAGAAAAATGTGCCCTATAGCCCCATTTTTTTTCTTCTTTAAAACTGCAATAGTGTTTTTAGAGGAAGTTTCTCTAAATGCTTTTAAAATTTTTTAAGATGGACAGAAGTTGAAATCATCAGTGTATATGAAAGGTAAAGAAGTCAAAGTCAACACACAGACCCCAGTTTATACTCTGCTGCGCCTTTGCTTCCCATAATACACTTTCTGTCGTGTGAAACGGTATCTTCAGTGAACTAGGATTGCAGCTCCTGCTTGCTCCTCCTTTTATTCCCATATATTTGGCCAAAGATACTTATATTCTAACTTTCTAATTAAGGTGCCACAGCCATTGCTATAACGGGAATAAGTTGCAGGTGAGCAACATATTGAGTCCCTCTCTTCTCATGGTGATACAGAGGGTGGCCCGGCAGGACCTGGGACATTCAGATTTTTGGGGCAGGCTGTCTCTGACTTAAAGTGCCCTTGTCCATTTACCCTAATGTGCTGTACAAACATCATTTGCTTCGGACACCATGACACAAAAAAGCCTTGGAAATACTGCCTTTAAGCCTCAAATCAGAAACTCACAAGGAAATAAAATTCTGTATTTAAACAATTACTTTTTAACTACTTATGTACTCAGTATGTCTTTGTTTTGTTTCATTATATCTCCTAATTTTATTTAAGGTAAACAGCAGCAACTACTGTACTGATAAAAATAAATATTAAAAGGTTTATAGTCACCCTGGCAAGTAGGGCTCAGTTGGTTGGAGTGTTGTCCTGTACACCAAAAGGTTGTGGATTTGGTTCCCTGAGGGCACATATCCAGTGAGGCAGGGGGTACCACGGGGGTGAGGCCGACGGAGTCCTAACGAAGCATGCCCGACTCCGGAGATCAGGTTCAAGACGCAGATCTGAACTTTATTGTTTAGTACAGCGACATATATAACTTTCTGGACCAATCAGAAGTTTACAGCATCCTTAGGGCAACCAATGGTAGGAAAGTTAGGGTACTATGTAGGGGCTCTAGGGGGCTTACTCAGGCGGGCGCTGCCACTTCCCCGTGTGCCGAGGAAGCTTGTATAGGCGGAGTGCGCTCACGCCATTGCATCCGCCACTGCACTGAGATAAATCTCCTGAGCTCTTCCCACAATCCAGGTTGCAGGTTCGATCCCTGGTTGGGGTGCGTAAGGGAGGCAACTGATCTCTGTTTCACTCTCGCATCGATGATTCTCCCTCTCTCTTCCTTTCTCTCTAAAATCAATAAAAGCATGTCCTCAGGTGAGGATTAAAAATAAGACTTATAGTCTATTTTCTTCCAGTTGTTATGTTATGTTGGCTATAATTCTTGATAAAGAAATTACCATGCTCTCTGTGCTCAGATTGTGTCATCTTCATACTCTTTGAATGGAACTATGCCAGTTTATACAGTCTTCTAACATTAGAAAAGTTTCAACTGTTTATCATACTTTCGATTGAAAACAAGGCAGGTCTAAATGATCATTGTGGTCGTTTTTTTGACAATACAAATCTTCAAGTTTAGTTAGTAACAAGAAGATTAAAAACAAACTATTTCAAAGATGGGTGTACCTGTTTCTCCCCCACCCTCGACCTAATATAAGGTGACTTTGGGTGGTGGCACATGGTGTGATATACAGATCCTGTAACAAAGAAACCCACACTTGAAACCTATATGTTTATGTTGACCAATGTCACCCCAATTTAATTAATAAATGCATTTTTAAAAAAGATGCATGTAATCCAAGAGAAAGTACAAGGAGGTATTTTTTTTCCAAATGATTGATGTGTGAGACATTACATTTGATTATGTTCATTTGTTTTTGTGAATTATTTTGGTAAAAGTTTGGATATCTGAAAATTTAGATAAATTGTAAGAAAGTAGCTATTTACAAAAGTGCATTGGTGTATATAATATGAATTGTTGGTTATTTTAGCTTCATCCTAATGAAGTTCAGATATAAAAAGTGCATTGGCGTATTAAAAAAAAACAGTAAATCTACATTAGTAGTAATAATGACTATAATTGCCAGTTCTGTGTATTCTGCTCACCTGAGACGGTCAGGAACTTGAGCCTCATCCTATCTTATGAACTCCAATTTGTGTCTCAGAAATCTTTTTTACTGGATACTGGTAAGGACTATTATACTTTATCTGTTTAGAATTTTCAAGGGCAGTATCTTCACTTATTATTATTTGATTATGGCAATTGTAAGTAAGGTCGAGTCTCCCCTTGATGGCAAATAAAGGAATTCACATCTTTACTCACAGCCGCAGTGGTGAGCTGCCCTCTCCTGGTCATCTGCGCCATCTAGAACTCCCAGTGGGTCCTTAGGAAAAACCACGTTCTGCCAAATAAATAGATGTTTTAATTGTGTCTTTGATACCAACGTTATCCTAGTCTGTGAATGTGCAACGTAAAGCTCTGTTCTAGCTTCTTTTCATTTTTTCTAAAAAGACATTGTTGACAGAAATGATGGGGCCATCTTCTCTCTCACACATGTAGGCATTCTTCCCACCTGAGATTTTTGCCCATTACTTAAGTCTTAATGAGTACAATCTGTGCTATTCCTTTGTTTACTAAATTCTTATGATTTACTTTAAAGATGTTTCTTAGTGTATGATCACCCCTCCCTGGGAAAAATGATTTTCAAAACTACTTAAATAAGTGGATTAACCAAGATGTTCTTTTCATGGAAGCTATTTCTTATATATTTTCTTAAAAATGGGCATCACATTTTCCCTGCTCTAGTTAAATAATTTTATGCTGGAGATGAATTTACTAATGATAATTATTAAAACCATTAGACATTTCTGTTTTTAGTTTTCCATTCTAACCTCTTTGTGTCTTATTTCTTATAAGCCTGTTCCTAACTTATTTTACACTCTGGCCTGTAGACCTGCAGGATTAGCATCAACTTTGGTACTAACCAGAACTATAAAACCAGAATACTGAAAAGAATTTCACTTCCTTGTTGAAATGTAGCAATTTATACCTGCTTTTTTTCTTGATTTACCAGGAGTTCTTTCTGTGTACCCTTGTATTTTAAAAATGGAAAGGAAAAAAAACCCCTCCGGTTTTTATTATATTTCCCAGTTAAATTTGTAGCTTGCTACTAGTTGATATATCTATTAAAGATACATATAAGGCTTTTCATGATTTATTTTAATAAGTCAGTATATGTCATTGTTTACTAAGGAAAGGTACTAATATATATTTCCTACAGTTGAAATCAAAAGACTAGAGATGGAAATCTTTAAACCTTTTCATGTATTAGTCATTTTACTTTTCAGATAATTTCATGTCATTTTTTTTTTAACTTGGCCAATTTCATTATGTAATAGAACTATTGCATTTGGAGAAGATTACAGGTGCAAAGACTAATTTGCATAGTTGAAGAGTCCTCTCAGAATTAGCTAGAATTTCTTTTCATTTTCAAGTAAGAACAAAAAAACCCAGCCAATTAGTTCAGATCTGAAATATTTTAAAACCCTAATCAATATTTTTAAATATTTTTAAAAAGTAAATATTGAAAATAAAGACAAAATTGTGGGAAGTAATTATTCACAACAGGAGCAGATCATGTGCCACTTTATCCCCTACCCAGTCTATTTTGTCTTAGTAAAGATTTATAGATAGCTAAGACCTGACCTGAATTTGGTGACCATGGATAAATAAGTGAACAGGATTCTTTAACTTGATATATGCCTTACTCTTACAAAATCTTAAAATTTATCAAGCCTCTTTGCTTGTCATTGATGATATTATTTAAAAGTTTAACCCCTGATTTTGAGCCCCTGCTAGGTCACTATTTGTATGACAAACTTGCCTAGCTTCCTCCTTTATAAAATGGAAGTATTCGTTTCCATAATGGAAGCTTGTGAAGATAAAGAGAGAGAAGAATGTTTGGTAAACTGTTAAATGGTGCCCGAATGTAAAGTGGTATTACTTATAAAATAAAAATGCACATGCAAAATTTAATCCACATTACCAAAGGGAAAAATGGTATTATAGCCCATGCTAAACTGACTTAATGGAAGACTTAATTTTTCTTCTCATAATTACTTAATTATATGTCTTTGTCAAACTTGTACACTGATAAAGATTTTCAACTTATTTGTTTGTGGGGGGAGGGCAGTGAATTGTATCATTTTAGTGCAACTCACTGCATTTTCTATTGTGTGTAGCATAATAGAAAACAGGATTTACATATTTAAATATTTTTTCCTCATTAAATCTTACCTCCAAACTATCAAGGACTAGGAAAGTAGACATTTCATATATCAGTCTTTATTTTATGAATTTTTTACCTGAGATTCAAATGATAGTTTTTGGATGTATTTCCTCATAAAGATGCAGAGCTAGCACCACAAATTTCAAGCAGCAACTAGACCTTTGTCTCACTTGTTATTGCTTAGGAACCTTTCAATATGCTCTTTCTGTGGTCCTGTTCGTGAAAATTAGACTTGAACTCTCATCAGAGAAGAAATTGCTCAAGAAAAGAGATGTTAAAAGCTTTATGTTTGAGCCAAAACCGGTTTGGCTCAGTGGATAGAGCGTCGGCCTGCGGACTGAAAGGTCCCAGGTTCGATTCCGGTCAAGGGCATGTACCTGGGTTGCGGGCACATCCCCAGTGGGAGATGTGCAGGAGGCAGCTGATCGATGTTTCTCTCTCATCGATGTTTCTAACTCTCTATCTCTCTCCCTTCCTCTCTGTAAAAAATCAATAAAATATATTAAAAAAAAAAAGCCTTATGTTTAAAATAAAAGACCAGGGCTCTCCTAATGTTTGGTAGTTAACTTGTAACAAAACAGCTTTGATCTGCTTATTCTTGCATTTGAGTTTGTATTTCTGAATTTATGTATGTGTGTGACAGTGTAGGGTATAGGATAAATTTGGTAGCCTAGGAAACCTGTATCCCATCAGGAGAGAAAACAGATGTTCTTCCTCCTGGATAGAACTGCGGCTATCCATTTAGCAATTATGAATCTCTTCCCTAGATAATACTCTTGAGAAAGGAGTCTTTCAGCAAGCTGGATCAAGCACATAACTCATTTTTTGCTGTGTGGGACTGAATCTTTTTACATTTGCCCTCTTCTTTTCAAACCTTCAGTTTTAAAAAAAGGTAGGTAGAGTCCAATTTGAATTAAATGACTGCCTTACAGGACTAAAATCTTTACTTCCCTGGATCAGTGCATAGAACGCATTAGAAAGTTCCTCATCTCCCCATCCCCAATTCAATTCAGTCAGTTGTTTCTACTAGTAGATGTGGTTTGCTTATTTGTTTGTTTTTTACCATCTTCAAATTTTGGGTTGTTTTGATTGAAATGGTATTATCCAAGTCCTATATATGGTTTTCTGGAAAAGGCCAAATATTCTTGATTCTATTTAGGTAATGTCCTTCATCTTCTCCCTTCCCCATGTTACTATAGTGCAGTGATGGCGAACCTTTTGAGCCCGGCGTGTCAGCATTTTGAAAAACCCTAACTTAACTCTGGTGCCATGTCACATATAGAAATTTTTTGATATTTGAAACTATAGTAAAACAAAGGCTTATATTTTTGATATTTATTTTATATATTTAAATGCCATTTAACAAAGAAAAATCAACCCAAAAAATGAGTTCGCGTGTCACCTCTGACACGCGTGTCATAGGTTTGCCATCACTGCTATAGTGGTTAAAACCTTTATGCCTTTCCTCTACCCAGACTATTATAATAATAAACTGTCACTTTGTCACTTCGCTCTCTTTCCTTTAGTTCCTTCCATATTGCTGTTGGACTGGTCTTTCTAAAATAGAGACCTCATCATGGATTTCCCTTTTTCAAAGACCTTTAGTGACTCCCCATTGCCTATAAAATTAAGCATAGCCTGTTTAGCCTTGAATTTAAACCCTTCAGTGATCTGGTCCTCATCTGTTTTTCCAGCCTGTATGCCTTACTGAATGATTCAGTCTTCCACACTTGATGCCTCTTTCCCCTTCTCAATCAGGCTCTTTCTGGGGTGTCTATCTTTCTCTTCCTTCATCTCCTCTCTGGATTCCTGCATGTTGAAATCCTACCTCTTCCTCAAGATCCTGCCATAATGCCACATTTACTTCTTAAGGTCAGACTGGAAGAAGATAGCAGAAACTGTACTTTCTATAGCAACATGGTAAAAATGACACTTTTATTTCTTTTTTTCTTTAAACTAAAATTATCTAACTTTCTACAGTTCACCTAAGAAAGTAGGCAATGACCTTCCCAAATGCAAATGCCTAGTAATGTAAGGTTTTATTACCATATTTAAGAAGGATTGGGGGGGGGGCAGAATATACCTTTATTATAATGAAATAAAATCAGTGTTTTCATATGACTTAATTTTAGATTGACAGAAAAAGTACAAATCCACAGATTGACAATTGTTAGGTAGAGCACATATTAGAATTTATATTCCCAGAATTATGATTAATATTAAGTTAAATTTACCACCTTACAGAATTTGTGGATTCCAAATAATAGAATTAGAATACTTTAAATATGATATGGCTAGATTATCTTTCCTATTACAGTTGTTTCCCCCCCCCCTTTATCTGTGGTTTTGCTTTTTATGATTTTTGTTTAATAGCTGTGGTCCAAAAATATTAGATGGAAAATCCCAGAAATAAACAATTCAAGAGGAAATGCTAAATACAAGGAGTAGAAAATAGAAGAACAAGATTTGTTCTATGGCTGAGTACATCAGTTTGGCTAGTAACATGACAATAGAAAACTAGGAAGATTCATTTCACCTCAATCAGAGCTCTGTCTCTAAGGATCAACACAGGTCATCAAAATCACAGACTTCTTAGATGTTATACTAATTATTTTAGCTAAGAAATATAGATTATTTTAATGAACCTTATGACCTATTTCTTAAAGCCTTTCCAAATGGATAAATTAAATATATAGGCAAATCCCATGAAACTTTTTCTGTGTCTTAATATGTTCATATAGATAATTTCAAAATTATTTCTCAGAAATTCAGTATGTAAAAATCTAAAGTTACCTTCCAGATATAACTGGTTGAACATCAAGAACACCATAAAGCCCTAGCCAGTTTGGCTCAGTAGATAGAGTGTTCGCCTGTGGACTGGAGGGTCCCAGGTTTTTTTCCGGTCAAGGGCATGTACCTTCGTTGCGGGCACATCACCAGTGGGGGGTGTGCAGGAGGCAGCTGATTGATGTTTCTCTCTCAACGATGTTTCTAATTCTCTATCTTGCTCCCTTCCTCTCTCTAAAAAATCAATAAAACATTAAAAAAATAATAATGAAAAAAATTTTAAAAATAAAAATCAAGTGGATTAAAAAAAACACAAAACACCATAAAGAGATTCGCAAAAGTAACAACAGGAAGGTAAAATTCCATTTTGCAATTCTTACCCTAAAACACTATTTCCCTCCCAGTAATTTATCAAAATTTTCGTAATCAGAAGTCAGTTGTACTGTTAGTTTGTCTGTGTTTCATATTTTTTCTGAAATAGTTTTCCCCTTCTTTGGACATTTTGACTATACCATAATTTCTTTCAACAAGTGAAGCTGGCTAATTCAACATTCCTCCTCTCCTTAACTTTAAGTGCCACCTCACTTATGGAGTGAAAATTCATTACAGAAAGTTCCCTTGTTTTTTCATGGTAAACTTTAATTTGCATTTTTTCTAACAAATTTATTTATTGCTGTTACCTGCTATCTTATGCTATGGCAAGCAAATTGTATGTGCCATTTGTTAACAAGTATATTAAATGCTTTATGATAAGGATGCTCATTTTTGCATTTTATTTCCTAAAGTGATTTCATAGATACAAGCATTTTACTATGTTGTAGTTACATTTTAGGAAATTGACTGAGGGCTTTTGGTGGGTGTGCAACACATTAAAATTTTTCCTATTTAGGATTAGAAATGCTTATATTTAGTAGTCTAGGCAAATAAGAGATTTAAATCTCCCTCTAAAGAAATCAGTGACATTTGTTGTTTATTTCACTTTTTTCCATGTGCTGGCTTTGTCCTTATTTTTTGTGTGTGTAACTTTGTACCCTAACTTAATTGTAAATTCCTCAGAGCAAGAACTGTGCTTTTAGCCTTTTAATTCCCATATAGTGCTTAGCATAGAGACTAATACATAGGAAACTCTTTGGGAGGGTTTTGTAAAAGCCCTTGGTATCTCTAAAGTGCTCTTAAGACAGACAAACTATTATAAAATAAAGAGACTAACTAACCATATTTATCTACCCGGTAAAAAAGATATACATGAGTTCCAAATCTATCAAGTATTGCAAAGAAACAGAAAGTAGGGCAAGGGAAACAAGAAAAAAATAAGCAAACGGGACTACATCAAACTAAAAAGGTTTTGCGCAGCAAAGAAAACCATCGACAAAATGAAAAGACAACCGAGTGGGAGATTAATATCCAAAATTTATAAAGAACTTATACAACTCAACACCAAAAAAAAACAACCCAGTTAAAAATGGGCAAAGGTCCTGAATAGATACATCTCCAAAGAGGACATACAGATGGCCAACAGACATATGAAAAGATACTCAATGTCATTAATCATCAGAGAAATGCAAATTGAAACCACAATGAGATATCACCTCACACCTGTCAGAATGGCTATTACCATTAAATGGGCAAACAACAGGTGTAAGCAAGGACGTGGAGAAAAGGGAACTCTCGTGCACTGTTGGAGGGAAGGCAGATTGGTGCAGCACTGGAAAACAGTATGGAGTTTCCTCAAAATATTAAAAGTGGAACTGCCATATGACCCAGCTATTCCACTTCTGGTAATATATCCAAAGAAACCTGAAACACTGATTCAAAAGAATATATGCAGCCCTATGTTCATTGCTGTGTTATTTACAATAGCCAAGATTTGGAAACAGCCCAAGTGCACAGTAGATGAGTGTGTAAAAAAGCTGTAGTACCTTTATACAGTGTAATACTACTCAGCCATAAAAAAGAAGGAAATCTTAACTTTTGCAACAGTATGGATAGACTTGGAGAGTATTACTGTAAGTGAAATAAGCCAGTCAGAGAAAGACAAATAACATGATTTCACTTGTATGTGGAATCCAATTAAAATAAACAAAATAGACTCATAGGTACAGAAAACAGACTGACAGCTGTTAGAGAGGAGAGGTGAAGAAGGTGAAGGGTTTAAAAACAAAAACAAAACTCATAAACACAGACAACAGTATGTTGATTACCAGAGGGAAAGGTAGAAGAGGGTAACGGGGGTGTACATAATGATGGAGGAGACTTGACTTGGGAGTGAGCACAATATAATATACAGATGATGTATTATAGAATTGTATACCTGAAACCTATATCATTTTATTAACCAATGTCACCCCAATTAATTCAATTAAAAGAAAGAAACATAAAGTAGCAGGCTTCAAAAATCATGAATGCCTTCCTAACTTCTGACCTCATCACATCAAAAAATTAATCTTTCAGAGGGTTGATCCTGTTCTCTTAACCATGAAACTCTGTCAATGTTGGCATCACATTGGGCACTCTGTTCATTTGGTATTTCAACAAATGTATTAAGTACTACTGTCTGCTTATCTTAGAATACAAAATGAACCCAACTGCTTTAAAAAATAAAACAGTGCTTTGAGAATGTATAATGGAGACCCCAACCCCAAGTATGGAGGTCAAACAAAGGCTGCTATGGATATTTTTATGCCTGTCTCTTAGTGCACATGAGAGAATTTCTTTAGAGCAGGGCTTGGCAAACTGACCCCCAGGCCAATTGCCTGTTTTTTGTAAATAAAGCTTCAGTGAAGCAGCCATGCCCATTGGTGTATGTATTGTCTGTGACTGTTTTCAGCCTACAGTGGTAGAGTTGATTAATTGAGAGACCTTATGACCCACAAGCCTAAAATATTTACAATCTGGCCTTTTAAGAAAAAGTTCACTGACCCGTGATCTGGGGATAGAATAACTAGGTAGTAGGGTAATCTCCAACTTTACTAGATTTTGCAAAGCATCCTGCAGGCGTGATTTTATAAGTTCCTGTTCATCTACCTACTAGTCAGTATTTGGTATTGTCAAAGTTTCCTGTTTTGTCTTTGTTTACATTGCTGTTTCTCTGATTACTTGTGAGACTGAACATCGTTTCATAAGTTTATTAGATCTTGGATCATTCTTCCATCTTTTGCCGTTAATTGCCTACTCATATCTTTTAACAGTTTTCCCTATTCGCTTTTTGTCCTTTTTTCCCCTTAATGATTTTTGGGACTATTTTATATCTTCTGGATATGAACCCTCAGTTGGTTATATGTATTAACAATATTTCCTCCCAGTCTGTGGCTTATCTTTTAACTTTTCTTAATGATGTCTTTTTAAAAACCTTTTTATTTGGAAATAATTTCAGATTTATAAACAATAAAAAAATAAAAATAGTACAAAGAATACCTGTATACACTTTATCCAGATTCACTTATTTACATTTTACTTCATTTGCTTTATTATTCATTTGTGTACTAGCTCACACCCTCTCTCTCTCTCTCTCTCTCTCTCTCTCTCTCTCTATATATATATATATATATATATATATATATATATATATATCCACAAATATATAGTTTTGAACCACTTGAGATTAAGTTACCTACATCGTGCCTTTTCTTTAATCCCTAATTTTTTTTACTGATTTTCAAGAGAGAGGAAGGAAAAGAGAGAGAGAGAGAGAAAGAGAGAGAGAGAGAGAGAGAATGAATTAGCACTTTATACTAATTATTGATATCTGGTGGGACAAGCCTCTTCATCATATTCTCCTCAAGTTTAACATCTACTTTGATGAATGATTATACAGCAAACAACTCACATAATCATCACCTAGTGGAAATGTAGGATATTACCAGCACAATGAAGCCCTCAGTATGCCGCTCCCTGCACATAACCTTTACCTTCTCTCAAGAGGTGGCCTGACTTTTGTGATAATACTTTCCTTGATTTTCTTCATATTTTTATCACTGATATATGCCCTAAACTGTTGTCTAGCTTTGCCTGTTTTTGAGGTTTATATGCATGGACTTGTACAGGATATATGTTTTTGTATGTATCTGCCTTCCTTTTTATAACATTACTAGGGGCCCGGTGCACGAAATTCGTGCACTGGGTGTGTGGGGGGGGGGGAGTGTCCCTCAGCCCAGCCTGCCCCCTCTCACATACTGGGAGCCCTCAGGCGTTGACCCCCATCACCCTCCAATCGCAGGATCGGCCCCTTGCCCAGGCCGGACGCCTCTGGCCTAGGCGTCCGGCCCGGGCAGCGGGGACCTGCAGCTGCAGCGGCCCCACGATCGTGGGCTCCGCTTTAGGCCCAGGCAAGGGACCCCTAGCTCCTGGGACTGCCAGCTTCGACCGTGCCCAGCTCCCATCGCTGGCTCCACCCCTACTTCCTGCTATCACTGGCCAGGGCGGCAAAGGCACCTGATTCTCTGATCATGGCTGGGGGGCAGGGCAAAGGCGGCCCCAGGGCCGCCTTTGCCCTGCCCCCCCGGCTCTTAGCTCCCCCCTGGGTTTCCGATCACTGTCAGTGGCAGGGGGCTTCTTCCTGCTTCCCCTTTCGCCTCACTGCATTGTGCCTACATATGCAAATTAACCGCCATCTAGTTGGCAGTTAACTGCCAATCATAGTTGGCAGTTAATTTACATATAGCCCTGATTAGCCAATGAAAAGGGTATCGTCGTACACCAATTACCATTTTTCTCTTTTATTAGTGTAGATTCCTATATATTGACCGCAAGCAGGACAGCTCTTATAATCAGCAGCAAGATGCACTTTGCCTCTGGGACCAATGTCATTTTCATAAGAGAAAAAAATGATCCAAAGCCCTCTTTCTTAAATATTCTTACCAACCTTGTTTTAAAAACTTATTTTTTTTTGCCGAAACCAGTTTGGCTCAGTGGATAGAGCGTCGGCTTGCGGACTGAAAGGTCCCAGGTTCGATTCCGGTCAAGGGCATGTACCTGGGTTGCGGGCACATCCCCAGTGGGGAGTGTGCAGGAGGCAGCTGATCGATGTTTCTCTCTCATCGATGTTTCTAACTCTCTATCTCTCTCCCTTCCTCTCTGTAAAAAATCAATAAGATATATTTAAAAAAAACAAAAAAACTTTTTTTGTGGTATAATACACATTCTAAATAATAAAAGCCTATATGCAAATTGACCAAAACGGCAGAATGTCCGGTTGGCGTGGTGTGGGTCCGGCAAGCGGGTGGTGCCAGGCCATTCAAAGCAGGTGCCAGTGGGCAGAGGGAGGGGATAGTGATCGGGGGTCTGTGGTGACTTGCAGTTGTGGTGGGGCAATGGAGGGTGGGGCTGGAGCTGTTCCCTGGTGATCAGTGTGCTCCCACAGGGATGTCCACGGAGAACGGGCCTAAGCTGTCAGTTGGACATTCCCCCAGGGCTCCTGGCCTGCACCCTCTCGAGTGCACGAATTTTCATGCACCAGACCTCTTGTAATATAATATTTACCATTATAACCATTCCTAACAGTTCAGTGGCATTAATTTATATTGTTGTGTAACCATAACCATTCATCTCCAGAACTTTTTTCATCTTGCAAAACTGAAACTCTATACCTATTAAACAATATTTTACCAACTTTTGATGCATAACTTGGAAGGTATGTTCTTGTTCTGACAAGGTCTCAATGTCCTGACAGTGCAGCTGATGCTGGCAATATCACATTTTATTATGAAGACACTAGAAATGAGATGTTTATTACACAGGTTGCTCAAAAGGCTTAGGACAGAGAATAAAGGTTTGAAGGTAGAAGTTGGAACCTGTGATGGTAAGAACCATGTACCAGAGCAGGGGCAAAGTCCATGTCATTATTAAAAAGCAAGTTTAGCCCCGAGTGGTTTGGCTCAGTGGATAGAGCGTCAGCCTGCAGGCTGAAGGGTCCCAGGTTCGATTCCGGTCAAGGGCATGTACCTTGGTTGTGGGCACATCCCCAGTAGGGCGCGTGCAGGAGGCAGCCGATTGATGTTTCTCTCTCATCAATATTTCTAACTCTCTATCCCTCTCCCTTCTTCTCTGTAAAAAAATCAATAAAGTATATTTTTTTAAAAAACAAGTTTTAAAATGCAGAATATTAAAAAACATTGGCCCATATTTGCATAATTTAATAACCAAAGGAGTTCATAATTCAGCTCTTTTGTGACAAAGTTGTCTGGACACCCTTACCCTAAGAAATGGAACCTGTCAGGTAAGTAGGTTGGTTACTGGGACCTGAGGGTATTAAATTATTAAATATATACATGCTAAAGTTAGTGTGTATATTCAAGCTTGCTTTATTTCCTTCCCTTGGCAAATTCTAGACCTCAAAAATCATTTCCATATTGAAAAATCCCATACCAAAGAGTGCAAAAAGAATGGCTCTCAAAATGAAACTCATTAAGTCCAATTATAAGCGGTAAAAGATGTATTTAAAGACCTGAGGAATATTTTCAAAAAATCTGTTTTCTGTACAAGCTTGACTCTATACACAAAATAGAGACAGCCTCTTCATCCCCCTATATATTTAACTGATTCTAGTTACTGTCATCTACAGAAACAAAAATATAAGTCTGCTCTGTTTCTTCTTTTTAGGACAGGATTTCTAATGGGAATTCCTATAAAATAAACCCATCAAAATACTGAAAACAGATAACATGGAAAAATTATTATAAGAAACAGCAACATAAAAAGGATGTGGGTTAAAAATGTCATGGGTTTGATTCCTGGTCAGGGCATATACCCAGGTTGAGGGTTTGATCCCTGGGAGATGGTGGGGGGGCGGGGGGGGGTGGAAGGGGGAGGGGATGGTACAGGAGGCAACTAATTGATGTTTCTCTCACATTGATGCTTCTCTCTCTAGCTCTCCCTTTCTCTCAAAAATCAACAAAAACACATCCTCTGGTAAGGATTAAAAAAGAAAAAAAAAGTGCACAGGATAAGGTATAAGTCATGTCAAAGGAGCAACAGTATCACATTCTTGAGGAATTATAGTAGTACTCTCCTTATCTGAAGGGGATATGTTCCAAGACCCCCAGTGGGTGCCTGAAACTGTGTGTAGTATCAAATCCTATATATACTATGTTTTTTCCTATTATGTACATACCTGTGATAAAGTTTAATTTATAAATTAGGTATAATAAAAGATTAATAACAGCAACTAATAATAAAATATAAATTATTATAAGATGCTTAAATAAAAGTTATGTGAATGCAGTTATTTTTTAAAAATTATTTATGATTGTTTAGAGAGAGAGCGGTAGAGGAAGAGAGGGGCAAGAAAAGAGAGAGAGAGAAAAAGAGAGAGAGAGAGAGACATCGACTTGTTGTTCCACTTATTTATGCATTCTTTGGTTGACTATTGTATGTGTCCTGACTGGGGATTGAGCCCGCAACCTTGGTATATTGGGAGGATGCTCCAACCAACTATAAACTCTGATAACCAGAGACAGCTACTGCATGATTAATGGGTAGGCAGCATATACAGTGTAGATACAGTGGACAAAGGGATGATTCATGTCTTAAGTGGGACAAAGTGGGATAGCACAAGATTTCAACACACTACTCAGAATGATGTGCAATTTAAAATTATTTCTGGAATTTTCCACTTAATAGTTTCAGACCCTGGATGACCATAGGAAACTGAAACTGCAGAAAGTAAAACCATGGATAAGGGATGGTAGGGTGGTGATTACTGTAATACTCTTTGTCTCAAAGTCTATTTATCTGCTATGACCACTCTAGTTTTCACATGCTTACTCTTAGCATGTTATATTTTTTTCCAACCTTTTATTTACAAAATTTTTCTCATCTTTGGTTTTCATCAATTTGACTATGTCTCTTGAATATGTACAACTAGAGGACTGGTGCACAAAACTTGTGCGGGGGTGGGGGTGTCCCTCAGCCTGGCCTGTACCCTCTCCAACCCGGGACTCCTCAGGGGATGTCTGACTGCCTCTCACAATCTGGGACTGCTGGCTCCTAACCACTCACCTGCCTGCCTGCCTGCCTGATTGCCCCTAACCACCTCTGCCTGCCTGCCCGATCACCCCTAACTGCTCGCCTCTGCCTTGCCCAGGACCTGGCTTCCCTCCATCTGGCTGGCCACATGCACCCATGATCCGGGCCGGCCGCAACAGCAGGGGACCGTGGGTGGATGGTTTCACCTGGGCTGCAGCCACAGGTGCCCGGGACTATAGGGTGGGCGGCTTGTCCCTCTCCTGGGCCACAGCCTGGCTGGTCCCCATTCTTCTCTCACGAGCCCATTTGTGCCTGGCTGCTCCCCGTTCCTCTCTCGCGAGCTCATTTGTACCTGGCTGGTCCCCATTCCTCTCTCCCCAGTGTTGAGTCTCTGAGCCATTACAGCATGATGGTGTAAGGGCATGATGACCATTTGCATATTAGCTCTTTATTATATAGGATTATATCTTCCACTAAATTTGAAAAGATCTTGTCCATATTATTTTAAAAATATTTTTTCTTTCTCCTCTCCTCTAGAATGCTAATGATACATACTAGGTCTTTTCATTTTGTTCAATGGGTCACTGTGGCTCTGCTCTTTTAAATTTATTTTTAGGATATTTTTTCTGTTTTTCAGATTGGGTAATTTTGGTCTTCAAGCTCACTGAGGTTTTTAATCTGCTACTAAGCTCATTCAGTTAACTTTTATTTTAGATACTGTATTTTTCAGTTCTAGAATTTCCATTTAGTTCTTTTATAGTTCTATTTCTCTACTGAGATTTCATGTGTATTATTTTATTATATGCATGAACATAGTCAAATTAACTACTTTAACATTTTTGTCCGCTAATTCCAACATCTGGGTCATCCCAGAGTGTGTCCACTGATCACCTTTTCTTGAGTATGTATCAAAATTTCCAGTTTCTTCACATGTGTGGTAATCTTTTATTGTATCCTGAACCTTGTGAATGATACTTTGTAGATGATAGATTCTGTTACGTTCCTTTGAAGAGTGATTTTGTTAAAAAAATCAAAACTTTGGCAAATACTTACATGTATAATAGAGGCTTCCTCCTCTGTGAATTCCCCCTTTACTTTCTAGCTGTGGTATAGCCTCTTTTCTGATTTCCAAAGTCAGAAAGATTGAAAATTTCTGAGTTCTAGCTCTCCCCATGCTGTATAAATCAGTGACTGCCCTCAGGCAAAGAGCTATAAAAACAGGAAACTCATTCAATGATGTTCCTTTATTCCAAGTGTTGACTCACTATCAGTTTCTACCAGCTTTTGGTTGGCCTCTAATACCTTCAGATGTTGTTTTATGTTTTTAAGTATTAAAGTAAGCTTTGAAGTGATATATGTGCATACATTTATAGTATAGTACTCTGTCCAGAATATAATTATCTGTGGGAAGGTTGGTCCATTATGAACATTTCTGCCATTACTAGCAGCAGAACTCTGAGACTGCTTTTTTTTTTTTATAATATATTTTATTGATATTTTACAGAGAGAAGGGGAAAGAGATAGAGAGTTAGAAACATCGATGAGAGAGAAACATCGATCAGCTGCCTCTTGCACATCTCCTACTGGGGATGTGCCCGCAACCCAGGCACATGCCCTTGACCGGAATCAAACCCGGGACCCTTCAGTCCACAGTCTGACGCTCTATCCACTGAGCCAAACCGGTTTCGGCGAGACTGCTTTTTTACCATGGCATCATAACCATTAAAAAAACCTTCCAGTCTTCTTTCTGAGGTCTATTCAGGCAAAGATTGAGTCTACACTTTCACTGCTATGTCCCTTTCTCCTAGCATAGGGCTTGATACATAAGAGGTATTCTATAAATACTTCTTGAATAAATTAATGAATGATGAAAAAGGGCAAAATGAAAATCATCAGAAAGCTTTAAGGAGGGGAAGGTACTTTGAACTGGGATGATTAGCAATTTCTCATTTAAGAAATCATGCTTTGCCCTGGCCGGGTAGCTCAGGTGGTTAGAGTGTCCCAAAACACCTAGGTTGCAGGTTCAATTCCTGGTCAGGGCACATACAAGAATCAACCAATGAATGCATAAATATGTGGAACAACAAATCAATGTTTCTCTTTTTCTCCCTCTCTCTCTAAAATAAAAGAAGAAAGAAAATAAACCTTGCTTTCTTCTTAGAGACAAAGATATTTACCCTTAGTTTCAAAATATGATGCATTATGTTTAGGATTTAGATTATTTTTAACTATAGCTTCTCGTTTTCTGGATAAGAAACTCCAATCATGAGTTTTATTATTCAAAGGCCCTATATTAAGTATAATCATTTTAATCAAAGAAAATGTTATATTTTAGTTCTCTGGGTAAATTAATTATGATTTACTATTTTAGTCCACCTTCTAAATTCCTGGGATAATTATATAAGATTCTAATTTCCAAAACATTCATTTGCAAATAGCTCATGAATACTACCCAATTTCCCCAAAGACAGTATGAAAATGAGCACCCTACATGATGGGGAAGCCTATTAACATCTATTGAGGGACTGCTAGGTGAGAAGCTCTATAAGAAATACTTTATCTCATGATTCTTTTCAATTACCTTATGACATGGATATTATTAGCAATTATTTACAGATAAGTAAACTAAAGCTCAAAGCTGGCCAAGGTCACACAGTAGGTAAGTGATGGAGCAATTTAAACTTGGTAACTTTTTTAAAAATATATATTTTATTGATTTTTTTACAGAGAGGAAAGGAGAGGGATAGAGAGTTAGAAACATCAATGAGAGAGAAACATCGATCAGCTGCCTCCTGCACACTCCCCACTGGGGATGTGCCTGCAACCAAGGTACCTGCCCTTGACCGGAATCAAATCTGGGACCCTTCAGTCAAGCACTTCTGTTCATCAAAACAAAACACCCTATTAAATAGAGAGTTAAAAAGGTGAAAACCTCAGAGTAGAAGGAGATATTTTCCCAACATAAAAAGGATTCATGTCCAGAAGATATAACCCTCTACAAGTTATTAAGACAAATAGAAAAACTAGCAAAAGACTTAAAATAGGCCCTTCATAAAAGAGGATGTTTAAATGACCAATAAACATGAAACATGAAAAGTACTTGACGTCATTTAGTTATCAGGTAACTACTTATTACAGTCATAATAAAATACTACTATTCATCTACCATAATAGATAGAATTAAGGATACTTAATTGTTGGTACGGATGTGGACAATGAGAACTCTCACACAGTATTGTTAGCATGTATACTGTGTATAACCACTTTGGAAAAACAGTTTGTCATTAACTACTAAAGTGCAGGATATGTATACCATAGAACAAAGCAATTCCAGTCTTAGGTATTGGTATATATTTGAAAGAAATGCAAAACATAACATTAAGAACAACATTATTAGCAATAGTCCAAATAGCCGTTTATAGTAAAATGAATAAACTCTGGTTTAGTCATATAATAGAATATCTTACACCAATTAAAAAATAAACAATGAACGAAGCTACATCAACACTAATAAAAGAGAAAAATGGTAATTGGCATACGACGATACCCTTTTCATTGGCTAATCAGGGCTATATGCAAATTAATTGCCAACTAAGATTGGCAGTTAACTGCCAACTAAGATTGGCAGTTAACTGCCAACAAGATGGCAGCTAATTTGCATATGTAGGCACAATGCAGGGAGGCGAAAGGGAAAGCAGGAAGAAGCCCCCTGCCACTGACAGTGATCGGAAACCCAGGGGGGAGCTAAGAGCCGGGGGACAGGGCAAAGGCGGCCCTTGGGCCACCTTTGCCCTGCCCCCCAGCCATGATCGGAGAATCAGGCGCCTTTGCCGCCCTGGCCAGTGATAGCAGGAAGTAGGGGTGGAGCCAGTGATGGGAGCTGGGCACGGTCGAAGCTGGCAGTCCCGGGAGCTAGGGGTCCCTTGCCTGGGCCTAAAGCGGAGCCCACGATTGCGGGGCCACTGCAGCTGCGGATCCCCGCTGCCTGAGCCGGACGCCTCAGCCAGAGGCGTTAGGCCTGGGCAGGGGCGGAGCCTGCAACTGTGGGGAGCTGGGGGTCCCCTGCCCAGGCCTGACACCTCTGCCGGAGGCCTCAGGCCTGGGCAAGGGGCCGATCCAGTGATTGGTGATCGGAGGTTGATGAGGGTCAACTCCTCTGGCCGAGGCATCAGGCCTGGGTGGGGGGCTGAGCCGGGGATTGGGGGATATGATGGTCCCCTTGCCCAGGCCTGAAGCCTGGGTCAGAGGCGTCAGGCTTGGGCGGGGGGTGGAGCAAGCGATCAGAGGGAGATGGGGGTCCCCTGCCCAGGCATGATTCCTGAGCCAGAGGCCTCAGGCCTGGGCGGGGGCCAGAGCCAGTGATCGGGGGGAGATGAGGGTCCCCTGTCCAAGCCTGACACCTCTGGCGGAGGCGTCAGGCCTGGGCAAGGGGCCGATCCTGCGATTGGGGTGATGGGGGTCAACGCCTGAGGGCTCCCAGTATGTGAGAGGGGGCAGGCTTGTCTGAGGGACACTCCCCCCGCCCCACCCAGTGCACGAATTTCGTGCACCGGGCCCCTAGTTGTAATACAATAATCTATATCTATAAAAGCCTAAGCAACCATTATAACCAAATGACAAGAACGGTTGACTAGTTGCTATGATGCTCACTGACCACCAGGGAGCAAACACTCAATGCAGGAGTTGCCCCAGGGTGGTCAGTGTGCTCCCACAGCCAACCTCCTGTGGCCCCCCCCCACACACTCCCCTGACTGCCTGACCAACCTCCCATGGCGCGCCCCCCCCCCACCTGGTCAGCCTCCCCGATCAGCCCCGATTCGGGGGGCCGGCCAACCTTCCATGGCCCCTATCCCCACCCAGCCAGCTCCCCCATGACCTGATTAGGGGGGGCCAGCCAACTTCCCAGGACCCCCCTGCTGGCTGGCCAACCTCCCACAGCTCCTCCCCCTGGCCGGCCAAACTCCTTTGGCACTCCTGCTCCTGCTGGCCAGCCAACCTCCCAGGGTTCCTCCCCCCAGCTGGCTGGCCCCTCTATGGGCCTTGATTACTGGTCCGACCAAGGGACCCCACCTGTGCACAAATTTGTGCACTGGACCTCTAGTATATATATTAAAGTACTGATGGCGCAGTGCTTTTTCTGTTCCATAGGATGCAGAAATCATTTGTGGGGGGAGAAAAGAAAAGGTAGCCAAACTTTATCTACTGTATCCTAAAATTCATAATCACCCTTTTTTAAATATATGAGATTAGGGAAATTTAGAATATAGATATAGATATAGATATATACATTCTCAAGGGAAACAAATTTTAAATTGTTTTTCTTATTTTTACTCTTTATACCAAGACATCACATATCCAGATCCAACTATAGCCTCTCCAAATAGTCCCCTTGTTTGAAAACAGAGAACTCTCTAATGGAAAGTGAGCTCCTTCTTTTGTCTCTACCCACATGAATTTTTATATTTAAGATGAATAACAGGGAGAAATTAACAGGCCCTTGATTTATTCTATCCTCTTTCCCCCTCTCCCCATTACTACTTTCATTTAATATTTTGCTTTTTTAAAAAAATATTTGTTTTACTATTTTTTAACAAGATTTGAGGATCCAATTTTGTTATAGACACCTTAGTTGGACTATAGTAGTAATGGTGATGTTAGACAAAAAACAGTTCTGACCCTTACAAAATTATCAGAAGGGGGATTTTTAAACAGAAAGGACAGTTGGTTTAGTTTAGTCCTCAAAATAAATTGTGACCTACTAGATTCCAAAGTTCTATATTGTGCTTGAATTTTCCATCGGGAATGAAACATTCCACTGTCCCTTTTTACTGTTTAACTTAAGCTGCAGTGAATACTGGGAGAACGGCCCTGTGGCTGAGCTGCTTTTTTTTTTTTTTTTAATCTATTCATTTTATACTTTCAGACAGATTTTTCCCTGGGGTGAAACAAAGGTTAACTGAAATTTCCTCTGTTGTGTACCTGAACGAATCAGCAGTTTGAGAAGGAAATCCCATTGATGGGCCAAGAGAGTGACAGGCTCTATTTAAAGAATTCCCCCGACTGTGTGGTAGACCAGCCATGCCATGAATTTAACTGTTCCTGTGGTCCCCGTACTTGTACCCACCAAAAAAAAGAGAGAGAGAGAGAAAGCGACTTTGTTCTGCAAACGTAGCCCTAAGCTTTGAAAACCACGAGCCATTGAGTTTTGTGAATTCAAGTTAGACAGCAACAGAGGCCAAGACTCTAGGGGAACAATATCTGAAAGGGAGTACACAAAAACAGGTAGAAACTGTTTAACTGTTTTATTTCTCTATGTGTGTACAGATTTATGTGTGTTTACACACACACACCCGAAAAACCTATACCTTTCTCTCATTTTATGTAGCTAGTCCTAATTATATTTAATAAATATGCTTGTTAAATTTTTTAATTTGTTAAATTTTTTGTTTTTATACAGCTTTTTTGCTCCATAAAATATTCTGGTTCTTGCAGGATATATTATATGTATTGGAAATGAGAGTAAACATAGTAGGAATTAAATGGTTAAAAAGATGGGCCTTTATATTACCTCTGCAGGAGCTTTACTGTCAGGGCAGCTCATGTATTTTGTATTTTTCCTGTTTAAGGGAAGCTGCTTTAAATATGAAAAGATGGTATCTTGAGTTGGATTAAACATCCTTAATTCATTTGTATTTAACCTCAGGACTTGTGAGCCTTGTTGAAAATCCAGCTTTAACCCTGCCTCGTAGGCCTCAATAGTGAGTACTGCATAGAGATTATAAACAGTCGTTTTCTGAGGTGGAGGTTAGTGTGTATTCCCAGGGGACATGAACTGTTAACATTTCTAACAAATATTTCACATATGTTAATAATTCATATTACTGTTCAAAAGATTAGGACTTTTTTTTTTAAACCATTGTTATTTGAAGCTTTTGTTATAAAAACTTTCCTACGTGTATCCTCTGTCATGTGGCCAGGAGCTTATAGAGAGATTTTCTAGACATTAGAATTGATAAAATAATACAGAGTGATCTCTGTCTGGGGATTTTTTTTTTTTAATATATGTTTAGTGATTCGAGAGAGGGAGAGAGAGAGAAACATCAATGATGAGAATCATTGATCGGCTACCTCCAGCACACCCCACACTGGGGATCGAGCCCACAACCCAGGCATATGCCCTGATTGGGAATTGAACCATGACCTCTGGTTCATAGGTTGACACTCAACTACTGAGCCATGCTGGCTGGGCTGGCTGGGGATTTTTAAAAAGCAAGAACCATTTGAGTTGGCTCCTGAGGAAAAAAATAGGAATTTATCTTAGAGATCATGGAGGGGCTAGATTCATGCTTACAAATGAGAAGTTGAAGTCCAAAGAGATTATATTAGTACAAAATTATTCAGTATATTTTAGAAGAACCTAGGTCTCAATTCATACCTGGTGTTTACTGCCTCTTTTTTTTATCTGGGATGGTATTTAAAAAATCATTTCTTTCTTGCCATGGCCAGGTGACTGTTAGAGAATCGTCCCATACAATAAAAGATGTGGATTTAATTACTGGTCAGTGCACATACCTAGGTTGGGTTTGATCTCTAGTCAGTGCATATATGGGAGTTAACTGATCCATGTTTCTCTCTCTTTCTCTCCCCTTCCCTCCCTCCCTCTCTTCCCTTCCTCTCTCTAAAAAAACCAATAAAAATATATCCTTAGGTGAGGATTAAAGAAAATAATTTCTCTCTTATTTGTCAATCATACCTCAATAAAGCTGAAGAAGTCATTTCTCTCTTTCTCTTCTATTATTTCCTGGCTGTTTCTTGTCACTCATTCTTTTGTGTTCCTTGTCTTTTCTCCTTTTTCTCTTATTTTTCAATATTGATCTTATTGTAAATAGGTTGTAGCATTGAAAATTAAGAGCAGGATTTAGGGGAGTGGATCTGTCCACATATTCCATATGGCCTATAAAAGGCTACATTGTTCTTTTGGATGTTATTTTTTTAAAAAATTGCAGTTACCCTGCTAGTTGAGCAAGCTATGACTAGATTAAATACTCTTTAGTTGTTACTTAGGTAAACAGAAGAGCGAACCAATGCCATGGATAGATGCAGCTGATTTTTAAAGATCAACAAAAACAATTCACATAGCTTTTAGGAAATCTCTTGGTTCTTCCAAATCTATTCATTAAGTAATATTTATTGAGCATCTACTATGTGCCAAACACCATGCAAGGTGATATACATTGGAGAATAACATGGAAATGGTTCCTGCCCCTTTATTGACTAGAGTTAACCACAACTAGAAAGTTAGAACATTATTTTAATAAAACTAAGGTTCATGATTCTCAAAGACTTACATTAAAAGTAGGAAAGTACAGTTTGAAATTCAAGTTTTTTTTTCACATTAGAAATTGCCATGTGCTACATGATAAAATGATAATATTATAGAGATGAAGAGCAGTATTTTTATTAGACAAAGCCAGAAGACTACTGATAAAAATAATTTAGAAAGGTAATATAGCATATTGATTTAGGAGGATGGTTTGGAAGTGTGCCTCCAGCCTGCCACTTAAAGTTTTGTGGCATTAAGCAAAATATTTTAGAATTCATATAACACACCTTTTCCCATCAAAATAAAAGTAGTAATGTTTGCCTCTATAGGATTGTTGTGAGGGTTAAATTAGAAAAGTAGGTAAAATGCTTGATATAGTACTTAGCATAGAAGAAGCTCTTTATATATATGAGCTGTTCTTACATTCTATATTCTTTAAAACCAGTCTTGATTTTCTTCTTCTGGAAGAGTCTGATAGTGGGGATTTGAAAAGGAACAGTCTTTATGTATTACGCGTATTCTCTATCTGAAGATATTGCACACTTAAGTTAATTTCCTCAAAAATTAAGGTTAATATTTGTACAAAAATATGCCATCAACTAGGCTGGGTTTTTAAATTTTTGTTTTCCTTTGAACACAATTTTTTATGTAATAATTTCTACTCCCTCATAACTTCTTACTTATTCTTTGGCAATCTCAACTTTGAGCAATGGTTACATTGGTAAATTTTTGTATTTTAGAATTAAAGACAATTTTGTCAGTAATCTTTCTGAAGCTAAATCAAAAACTGAGTAGTTTATGGGCCTAATCCTATATAATAAAACCCTAATATGCAAATCAACCAAACAGCGGAACGACCGGTCGCTATGACACACACTGACCACCAAGGGGCAAACGCTCAACACAGGAACTGCCCCCTGGTGGTCAGTGCACTCACACAGGGGGAGCATTGCTCAGCCAGAAGCCAGGTTCACAGCTGGCGAGCGCAGCGGCAGTGGCGGGAGCTTCTCCCACCTCTGCTGCAGGCGTGTGGTAAGGAGCGAGGTGTCCTGCACTGCGAGAGCCCCAGACTGCGAGAAAGATGTCTGACTGCCGGTTTAGGCCCTGCTGGGAGCATGCCTAAGCCAGCAGGCGGACATCCCCCAAGGAGTCCCAGTGGCCAGACTACTCCAATTTGTCTATATTTACTGCCTCCAGATTCTGTCCTCCAGTTCTCTTCAGTTCAGTCAAGTGTTTGCCTTACCACTTCATCCAAACTTCTCTTATCGGGATCACCAGTAACTTTGCTAATAAATCCAAGAGTCAGTTCGCAGCTTTTATCTTATCCTGACCTAACGGTGGCATTTTCCATAATTGATAACACCTCTTCTTTATATTTCCGGTTCAAATCTGTCTTCTAAACTTAAGTCTAGTATATCCAATAGCCTACTCAACATCTTCATTTGGATGTCTACTAAGATGTCACAAATCCATTATCCAAAACTAAATTTATCTTTCCCCCAAAATACATTCATCTGTAGCTTCTAGTTGCAGTAAACCTAGGAGTCATCCTTGACTCTCTTCTCTCTTACATTAGTATCCAATTCATCAGGAAATCTTGTTGGATCTACCTTTAGGATATATTCAGAATTCCTCCACATCTCAACACATCTGCTGCTTCCATCCTGGACAGAGGTACCATTGTTTGTTGACTAAATTATTGCAGTAACCCCCTACTGGTCTCCATGCTTCTGTACTTGCTCCTGCCCTCCATTTTTTATTCTCAACAGAGTCATTCTTTATATCGTCAGTCATCATATCACCCGTCTGCTCAAAACCCTTCATTGACTTTCCATTTCACTCAGAATAAAAGAGAGAATTATTATAATGTTCTTCAGCTGCTTCAGAGACTGGTATCCCTGCACTTCTTAGACTTCACCTCCCCCTCATTCACTCTGTTCTTACCATACTGGTCCCCCTGCTATTCATCAAATACACCAGGAATATTCCTGCCTTAAAGGACTTTGCTTTGGTTGTTCCTACTTCTACCCCAGAAGAGCTTGTCTCATTCCCTGATCTTCTTTAAGTTTTTGCTTAAATGTCAATGAGGTCTACTTTGTCCATCTTATGTAAAATTGTAACTCATATCTAACATTCCCAATTTGCATCCCTGCTCTATTTTTTCTTTACTCAAAGTATCACTATCTAACATACATCATTTACTTATTATGTTTGTTATCTCTTCTCCCACTAGAATATAAATTCTACAAGGATAGCACTCTATTTAGCTCACTGATATGGCAGTAGCTCAGTAGATATTTGTTGACTGAATGAATGGTAAGAGTTGAGAGTAATTATGTTTAGTTTAACCCTTGGCATCCTATCCGGTTCATTAGACCCAATTTTAGCTTGAGTTCCTTTTTTAAGTATTTTTAACTATTTCTAAGAATTTATATTTCATGGTTTTTATTCTTTTTTAGAGGTCTCCAAAAGACCAGAGAGAAAATGTACAAATCTTAGTAGAATAAACTTCATTCTAGCTCAGAATTACTGTATGGGTCCATGAAATCATTTTATAAATCTCAGATACATCATGGGATCCTAGTGACCTTATTTTTGCCATATTTTGAAATATTTTACTATTTCATCATTGTAAGAATAATTTTATAATTTCTCACCACTTATTCCTAAAAAAGACTAAACTAATAAGAAAATAGAGAAATGACAGCATTGCCTAGGAGGAGGACATAATGGTGAAATAACTCATCATTATTGCATCATCCTTTAGTATTCTTATTTTTTAACCAAAATATTGCATTGTCTTTCAAAAATGTATAAAAGAAGTCTGGAGGCACCATCTTTTTTAGCTTTCATTAAACAAAGTTGAGAATTCGAAATTTTACATTTTCTGCCCAAAATAGCAAATAGAAGAAAATTGATAGAGGAAGCCATTTTCTAATTATTAGATGAATCAGAACATGAATGCAAAAGACAGATAGTAGCACCTAGATTTTAATGATGTGATGAATCTGATCTTTTAGGCAAAATTTCAGACTGTGATTTTTCAGAGGATATCATAGATAAATTTTCTCAAACTCAAGAATTAATGAGTGAACAACATATTTTTAACTACAAAAAGAAAATAATCTATTCTCATCTGGTTAGTCATTCAACAGGAAATTCTTTACTGCATATTTTATTATAAGAATGGACCATCCCGCTTGATAAAAGGAAGTGTGACTGTATTCTTTCATATTTTATGATATTTGTATACCAGACTTTACTTGATATAGTTTGTTTCCAGTGGAAAAATGCTGAAGGCAGATGTTTATGCAGGGGTGATTTGAAGGAAATAGATGATATAGAAGTGAAAAAATTAATAGACTTATCATTCTAATTGGTGTTTATAAGTCTAAAACTGAAAATATTTGGAACTATGGAGCAAAGAAGAAATGTATTTGAAATCTGAGATAAGTATTATGTCTTATTCCTCTATAAATTGTGAAATGAATTAGATTATTAAAAGGATCCACTAGACCAGTGGTCGGCAAACTCATTAATCAACAGACCCAAATATCAACAGTAAAACGATTGAAATTTCTTTTGAGAGCCAAATTTTTTAAACTTAAACTATATAGGTAAGTACATTGTTATTAACTTAATTAGGGTACTCCTAAACTGGCCTTTGCTAAAAACGTCCTCAATCTGACAGGTATGTTCGCTGAGGTCGACCCCTTCCAACTCTACCATCCACACTTGTCTTGTATACTTGTTTCGTCTATCTCCTTTCCGAAAACCGACTTCTGCGCATGGGGCCACGAAGTTTCAATTGCACTGTATGTGCGCGCTGGCACGTGGTATTTTGTGGAAGAGCCACACTCAAGGGGCCAAAGAGCTGCATGTGTCTCACGAGCCGCGATTTGCCAACCACTGCACTAGACCCAAATGGTTACTGATAACTATTTTTCCTAGTATAATGCATGTATAATGAATAAGCACTGCCTTAATACTGGAGATATGAAAATGACTAAAACTTAGCCTTTTAGAGAGATGAGGTGCTAGTGGCTGGCATGGGAGTAGGTAGACTTTTCAGGCCAAGTAAATGAAACAACTAAATTGGTATTAAATACAGGAAAATTAAAAAGTTGTGTAAGAAAGGAAACCATGTACTACTGCATAGTCATAAATTGAATATTGACCTGAAAGGGGGGGTAGAGGGAGAAGAAATTCAGGTAGGATGTTATAAGAAAACTAAATCCACTTTACTTTTACTAGGAAATTATTAATGTTTAAATAGCAGAATGAACATTATTTAGATGTATGCAGATAAATACCAAAATAGCTGAAGAAATAGCCAAAGTATTGAAAGTGCCTCTAGAAACTGGGAGCTGGAGTAGGAAGGAAATAACTGCTGTTTATTTCTTATACACATTTTTAGTATTATTTAAGAGTTTTAAAACCATGTGCATTATTATTTGATAAAATATAAAATTATAAATTTAAAGAGAAAATCTAGTTGGTGTGTATCAAATGAAGTTGAAGGCACAGGGACACTGCAACAATTCTAGGTCCAAGGAGATGATCAGATGGTGGTGACTAGAAGGAAACCAAAGTATTGGCTTGGAAAGACATTTCAAAGGAATATACTGTGTAATTGTAAGACCTGGCCTGATTAGATAAAGGGAGTGAAGCATTTGGTTAAGATGAAAGTAAACATACAGTCTGAGCCATTAATTACTAACAACAGGGAAAAAAGGGTTTGAGCCACTTTCAAGTGGGATTGTAAAGAAGAGTTTTGCTTTGAATGTTATGTTTGCAGTAGCTGTAATATAGACATTTGTGATATATCCTATAAGCAGTTTTAATGTGAGCCTGGACATACTTGGTCTTAAGATCTGGAGAGTGATTTGAAGAAAAATTGACCAAAATAAGTGATAATAAATAAATGATAATAAAAGCAAGGTGTTTGGAGTGACTTGTTTCCCTAAGAGAGGTGAACAGAGAACAAGACATTGAAGAAAATACATGCGTTTACACACAAAGTTAATGATAGGTACAGAAAAATATAAAAGGTTCAGGAAGGGGTAAAGAAGTGTTAAATAGAAAGCTGACTGATAGGATATAGCTTCCAGTTTGGTATTTTTAACCAGCAAGTAGATACCAACTTTTATATAGCCCTTGAATAATCTCTAGAAACTATAATGTGTGTTTTAAAGTAACTTCTTGATTATAAAGTTTAAATGTGTTTTATATGTGCTTGTCATCTTACAAATATTTCAAGTTGTCTGTATGGTATATTTTACTTTTTGCCTTTTGGGGTGGGGTGGAGGTGGGGACCAGGCACCATAGGTAGATATCTTTAAAAGAATAAAAAACATGGTGCAGCTACTTTGAAAAACAGTTTGGCAGTTCGACAAAAAGTAAACACAGAATTACCATATCATCCAACAAATCCACTTCTAGCTATACACCTAAGAGGTGAAAATACACATCTGAACAAAAATTTGTAAGGAAGTGTTCATTGCAACATTATTGCTAATAAGCAAAAAGTGGAAACATTGCAGATATTCATCAAATGATGGACAGATAAAATAAAATTTCATTGTGGTATATCAGCATAGTAGAATATTGTTTGCCCATATTAAAGGGATGATATACTAACTAGACACATTATGCTGAGTGAAAAAAGCCAGTCACAGAGGGCTACATATTGTTTGTTTCATTTATACAAAATGTCCAGAATAAGCAAATCCATAGAGACAGAAAGTAGATTAATAATTCCCAAGGACTGGAGAAAGGGAGACTGGGGAGTAATTAACATTAAATTGTACATGGTAAAAGGGTGAGTTTTATGGTATATGAATTGTATCTTAATTTCAAAAATTTTAACATACAGCAAATAAGTATTGGGCCTTCCTCTAAAGTAAAAATCTGCCAACATAAAGCTCATTCTGACTTTGAGATTAAATAAATTCACCTATAACTAAAAGTGTTTGTATTGTTTTCCCTTTTCTAATAACTGCTTTTAAAAGTAACACCTTTGATATTGTATATTTAGCAAGACCTATTCTTTCAGATGGAATGCAAAAAGTTTTGTGACATCTCTTTGTTTATTAAAAAACTGACTAAAAAAAAAATGGAAAAAAGAAGAAAAAACAACTCCCATAAACAGAATTGACTGTTTCTGTTCGTAATTTTTTCCTTTCTATTCTTGTTATTTATTTTCATTTTAGGAGTCTTTTATTTCTAAACAAATATTTAGAGTCTTATTTCTAAATAAACATTAGTCAGGTGATTTACTGACTACATCCATGGGGCAGAGGGAATAAGGAATGATAGAGAACTCTGTGTGTCTGTGACTGTCTTGTCTGGTGACACACAAAAGCCTTTATGGGACTGATAACTTTGCAAGAGCTCTATATAACCCTGTGCCTAGCACCTGTGTTTATTTCCTCTTTCTTCTTCCTCCTCTACCTCTAAAAAAAGAAAAGCTAAATCCCCATTTATTGTTGACATACATTTAAAAATATAAATTGTTTCTGGTAAATTTGATGTGATTTAAAATAAGTGAACAATTTGATACCTAACTTGCAAATTCTTCTCTTAAAATTTGCTTTATTTAAATTATTGCTAGTACAAAATTTTAATGACTAAAATGGTTTTGTGACCAGTGTTAAATGGAAATGTATAAATTAGAGAAAACCGAGACAGAAATAAAGAGCAGTTTGAGAAGAATGCAAGTTGAATAAAGTGGCTCAACCCACAGGGGATTTGCATGTGGCATTGTGTGTATTTCAAAAGTTTCCGTTGAAATAACAGATGCTGCTGATGAAATTGGGAATAGTAACTTCATTTGTGGCTGGCTCGGTTGCTTATTAGAAGTGAGAAGATCCCAGGAGGAAATCTGGTATAGTAGAAGTAGGCTCAGGAAAGGATATGACATAAATAATATGACAGCTTCATCTTTGTGATCTTTAAACCATAAACACTGGCTAGTTAGAGGCATGATTATCTATATCTAGTTATCTTATATTTTGTGTGCATCCTGTGTCTACCAAGTGATGTTATTCAATAACTGATATTTTAAGTTTTTTTAGTTTCCAGAGTTGCTTATTACAGAAAGTCCAAGTTTTAAGTCTTTTTTTTTTAAATATATTTTATTGATTTTTTACAGAGAAGAAGGGAGAGGGATAGAAAGTCAGAAACATTGTTGAGAGAGATAGATCAGCTGCCTCCTGCACGCCCCCCCCAGTGGGGACGTGCCTGCAACCAAGGTACATGCCCTTGACCGAAATCGAACCCGGGACCCTTGAGTCCGCACACCGACGCTCTATCCACTGAGCCAAACCAGTTCGGCCAAGTTTTAAGTCTTAAAACTAAAAGTTCAAGTTTTCAAAGTCTTACTGAACTTTTATATACACAATGATAGTCCATTAAATTATCTAATTGGCTTTGTACCCAAGTTTAGAATAGTGTTTATTCACACGAGCATACATATGAATGTTTCCCTTTTTTCTTTTTAATTTTTTTCTAGTGTAACTTGAAGTATGCAAGATGTGCTAATAACTGGATAGATATACAAAACAGATAGGTCTTAGTCGATAGCGATGTAGTGAGGGAAATAAAATACTAGTATATTTCTTAATACAGGTTTAGAAATTTTTGCTAGTCTAAGGCATACAAAATAACATGCTTTTAGAATATGAGTGAGGTAGAAAATACTTCTACCAGAGAGAAATTTTTTAAAAAGTTATTTAATTCATTCAGTAAACATGAGTACCTATGATAGCAAGCAATTGTGCTTTGGTGTTTGTTTGGAAGATACAACAATAGAAATGACATGGTTAAAGTCCAGGAGGTTATAGAGTTGAGAGTGATCATCTCTGCTTTTAAAGGGTTATCAGGGAAGACTTCAGAGGAGGTGGTGACACATGATTAGGTACTTGGAAGACTCAAACCTAATTTCCATGTGATTGAAATTAGGTTTGTGTTCCAGGGAATATATGCATAGACAGAGTTGCAGAGAACAGCAATATATATTGGGGGCATTATTAGGCAAACCTGGAGTATTGGGGCCAGGAAGATGAAGCTAGAGAAATAGATAAGGGCCAAAGTACAGAAGGTGTTACATCTCATACAGAGGAGTTTCACATTTATTCTATAGGTATAGAGGGACCATTCGGGGCAGAATATATTCATATTTCCATTTTAGAAACATTACTTCAGGAATGGAAAAGGGGTTGTGGTGTTAGAGACAGAACTTATTTTTATAATCTAGGTGAGGAATTAAATGTCTCTGGGCCAACATAAAGCATTGAGGTTGTTATGAATACAGAATTTTCAGGATGTGGTAAGTAATTGCATGAAAAGTGAGAGGGAAGAGTTGAGGTTTTTGATATGGAAAATAGACTAAGATCCAAGGAGAAGAGGTAGGGTTGTTTGTTTTTAAGAGAGAAATGCGAGGAATGGAGAGAAAATGAATTCATTTTCAGTGATTATGAATTTGAATTACCTATGTCTAATCCAGATGTCCCATAAATCAGGAACTCTAGAAAAGATTTGACCTAGAGATATAGATTTGGTTTCCTCTGTGGGCATGTATGACATAACCTGGGACAAAGAATATAGAATGAGGAGAAGGAAGACAGTAGAACATTGGTTACTTGCTGGAAGAAAAGGAAACCATGAAGGGAGAGAAGAAATAGAAAAGTGTTTTTGTTATATCAGCTAAGACAATTATGAATGCTCACAGAGGTCAAGTGAGAAAAGTACTGACTATTATCTATTTGCATTGACTATGAGAAATTGAGCATTAAAGGATATTCAGAATTTATAATCAGGAAAATTGGATGGGTTAGGTGGAAAATTGGGCAAAGAGGAAGACAATGTTGGAGATTAAGGGAATAAAGTGAGCTGAAGTACAGAGATGGAGAAGCACTGAGAGTGTTAAATTATGAGTAGGACCTTTCAGTTTAAAATATTAGGTATATAAAAAGGGAGTGTGAGCAATAACTTAGAAATGTAATATTGTTCATTCGTCTTTTATGCTGTAACTGCCAAATTATTTAACCTCAGGTTATCTGGTGGGAGGGTTATTCACCATCTTCTCTACTTTTACCTTCTTTATGATTTCTTGACCATTTCACTGTGTTTTTAGAGGAGTGAAAGAGTGCCATCTTATGTGAGTCAGTCTGGGTTATATCAGCAACTGAAAGACTAGCTACTGAGAAGGCCCACCATCTTGTGCCTTAGTGATTGCGTGTGTATACCAACCAGTGTGTGGTTTTTTCCCAATTCCCAACTGTAAGCTGCCAATTGATAGCCTCACAGATTATTTGGGGAGAAAACAGTTGCTAAAGGACTTACATATTGTAAGAAAGAATGTTTAGGCAATATAGTCTTCATGATAAGTTAATTGCTCATTGGTAGATTACATTCAGTATTTCTATTAAATAGCCTATTTTTTCAAATAGTGGACATTTTGTCTTTTTTAGAACTTTGTTAATTAAATCATTATTCTGTTTTAAAAAACAAAATTATCATGGTTATTTAGTTAACACAGTAATGCTTTTTAGAATCTTTAACCCAATGATAGCACAGATTGCTCTATGGCAAGCACTATGTCTGGTCATCTTTCTGTCTCTTACACTGTGTTTTACATGAGATATTCAGTAAATATTTGTTGAAAATTAACTTGACACCACATTAAGTGAAAACATTTTACAACTTGAGGATAGTTGCATTTACATTCTTAAGTAATGAATGGTGGCCAAATAAGTTTTTATATCTGATTTGCTGAATATTAAATTCTAGCCCATTGTATGCTGAGAAAATCATAAATATATACCTTCTCACTAAGTGTATTGAGATTTATAATTTTAGGTCTTACAAATTAGGATATTTAGAAAATGTAAGGCATCTATGGCTTCCTTATAAGAAGGAGCTATAGGGTATTAGGCTCAAGAAAAGATTATTGTTAGTTCCTGGCACCTAATCAGCAAATGACCAGCTGGGTGTGCTCAACTAAGTCCATCTGTAATCTTTGGTGATCTTTGGGAAAACATTTTACAAACTCCTATTTCCTGTCATATTATCCCAAAGGTAGAGAGAACTAGCTCTCTGTCTATGGCTGCTCTCTTGGCAAAGGAATGATCTTCAGCTATTCCCACCCACCAGGCAGACTAAGAATAACTGAAGCGGAGTATGAACAGGTTTTGAACCTAAGAAATCTAGTCCATACTATTTTCTTTAGATCCTTTGAAACTGAATGCAGCCTTATGGGTAAATGGCTCCATTAGTACTACATTCCACAGAAAGCACCAGTTGCCACTTTTTGTAGAAAGTACACATAGAAAAGTGAACGTTTGTGTAACCATAACGTACAGGATTGTTCTGAGGATAAAATGTATATTTAAAACAATTTATAGTCTCTGAATCACCATATAAATGTGAAAGATACTTATCTCTATTACCATGCAGTAAGAAAGAGAGAGAGAGAAATAGCAGAATAGTTCCACAAGTAGGCGAAAATGTGGGAGGGAAATGTGCAAGTTTATGGGTTCACTTTTTCTTTTGAAGATTTACTTCAGGAGAGATGAAATATTCTGGTAGTTGCTTAGTATAAACAGAGCACCCTATATTACTGTTCTGTTATCTCTGCCTTCATCATTACTACTATGATACAAAGAGTTCCTTGGAGAGCTCAAAAGGAGGAAGTCAAGACTTTTTAAGTTAACCTGAAAGGGGACATGTAAAACTTCTTAAATGGAAGAATAGTTTTGATACTAATTATACGTGTTTCAGGTAAAAAGCTTCTTATAAGTAATAGAATTTTAATACTCAGTATTCTTTATAGTGTATAAAGAGGTCTGTGGAAATTTCTAGTAAAAGAATTATTACACCCTTATTTCCAATCAAACTATACTGTTCGCTATGTTCTTTTACCTCTCCCATTATGTTGCATGTGCCTTTCCTTTTTACTAGTGTCTGCCTTCATCTTTTCTATTAAAATCCTATACAAGACTTCTTCTTCCAGCCATATTAACTTATTCCACACTTGCCCTCCTGAGAAGAGATAATGAAATTCGCAGACAAGGACTTTAAAGTGAAAACAGTTGTTATTGCTCTGGCCAGTTTGGCTCAGTGTTTAGAGCGCTGGCCTATACACCAAAGGGTTGAAGGTTTGATTCCTGATCAAGAGCATGTACCTGGGTTGCAGGTTCCATCTCCCATTCTGATCGGGGCGAGTGTCTCTCTCACATTGATGTTTCTCTCTCTCTCCCCCTTCCCTTCCACTCTCTCTAAAAAACCAATGGAAAAAATATCCAAAAAACAGCTGTTATAAATATACACAGAGGTTTGAGGGAAAAGATAAATAAGGAGATAAGGAAAGAAATGGAAGATATAAAAACAAGAAGCAAATGGAACTTCTAGAACTGAAATATATAATATTTGAGATAAAAAATTTACTACTGGATGGGCTTAAGTACAAATTAGAGGAATAAAAGGAAGTATAAGAGTCTATTCTGGATAATTTTATGTCAATAATTTTGACAATTTAGAAGTAATAGACAAATTCTTTGAAAGTCACAAATTATCAAAACTGGCCCAAGAAGAAATAGAAAATATAAATAGCTCCATATTTACTAAAGAAATAGAATTTCTATTTTAAATCCTTTCTACGAGTAAAATTCCTGACCCACAAACAAGAAAAAACCCTAATCTAAATGACTTTACTGATGAATTCCACCAGATACATAAGGAAGAAATCACCAGTCCTACACACTCTTCCCAGCTCTTCCCAACTCTTATGAGGCCAGTTTTACCCCAATACCAAAACTGGACAGAGACATTAGAAGAGTATAAAGCAATATCTGTCATGAATTCAGATGTAAAAATTGTTAATAAAATACTAACAAATAGAATTCTACAATCTATATATATAAAAGGCTAATTATGCAAAGTGTCCCCTTGGGAGTTTGACTGGGAGACCAGGAGTTAGATCACTCTCTGTGATGTGCGCTGACCACTAGAGGGCAGTGAAAAACGAAGGGAGGCCCCAGCCAGCAGCTGGCAGTCAGGATAGGGAGGCTGCAGCTTGCAACCGGAAGGCCCTGATCACCGACCAGGCCTAGGGACCCTACCCGTGCACAAATTTTGTGCACTGGGCCTCTAGTATATTATAAAGAATAGTACATCATAACCAAGTGTGTTAACCCTAAAATACAAGGTTGGTTTAATACCACTGTAATTCACCATATTAACAGAAAATAAAGGAAATTTGCAGGATGCAAGGTGAGCAAACAAAAATTAATTGTATTTTTATAAACTTGTAACCAAAAATTGAAAAATTGAATTAAAAATAAGCCATTTGCAATAATTAAGAAATATGAAATAGGGATAAATTTAATAAAATATATGCAAGACTTGTTCACTAAAACCTATAAAACTGCTTAGAAAAATTAAAGAAACCAAAATAGATGAAGAAATACACCATATTTGTGTTTTGGAAGACTTGATATAGTTAAAATATCTTCCCAAGCTGATTTATAGATGTAACACAGTATCAATCAAAATCCCAGCAGGCTTTTTTGTAGAAATTGACATTTATTCTAAAAATTATACAGAAATAAAAAGGGTCTAGAATAGCCAACGCAGTCTTGTAAAAGAACAAAAAAAGTTGGAAGGCTTACTCTGTGTGATTTCAAGATTTTTAAGTAAAGCTTTAGTAATATAGGCTGTAGTACAGTATAAGATAAACATATAGGTCAGTGTAACATAATAGAACTCCCAGAATTTGACCCACATGTATATAGTCAATTGACTCTCAGCAAAGTTGCTAAGGTAATTCAATGAAGAGAAAGGATAATCTTTCCAAGAAATGATGGTGCAACAACTGGATATTCGTATTGGGGGAAATGGGTAATAACTAAACATAAAAAGCTAAAACTATAGAAGTTTAGAAGAAAACACAGAATGTACTTATAACCTTGCATAGGCAAATTTCTTTGAGCACAGAAAACATTAATTGTCAAGGGAAAATTTGTCAAGTTTATTACAACTTCTGTTTTCCTAATAACACTGTTTAAAAAATAAATGAAAGAGCAAGCCACACTGGGGAAAAATATTTGCAGATCACATGTCTGATAAAAGACTGATATTATCTATCTATATAATAAAAGCCTAAGTGACCAAACGACTGAACAACCCATTGACCAGCCGCTATGACGTGCACTGACCACCAGGGGACAGACACTCAATGCAGGAGCTGCCCCCTGGTGGTCAGTGCGCTCTCGCAGCTGGCCAACCTCCTGCGGTTCCGCCCCCCAGCCATCCGGCCCGATCCGCCTCGACTGGGTGAAACAACCCCAATTCGCCCTGTTCTCCAGCCAGGCTGAGGGACCCCAAGTATGCATGAATTCGTGCACTGGGACTCCAGTAATATATAAAGAACTTTTGTGATTTAACAAAAAAACAAAAAAAAAGAAAGACAGCCACCCGATAAAAATAACCCAATTTAAAAGTAGGCCAGAAATTTGAACAATTTTTAAAAGAAGACATATGAATGGCAAATAAATGCATAAAATATGCTCAACATCATTAGTCATCAGAGTAATGTCCATTAAAATCCTAATGCACTACTACTTTACACCCATTTTAAGGCTAAAATTTAAAAGACTGACCATTCCAGCCCTAGCCAGGTGGCTCAGTTGTTGAAGCATCATCCCATTCACCAAAAGGTGGCAGGTTCCATTCCCAGGCAGGACACGTAAGTGGGTTGCAGGTTCAATCCCCGGTTGGATTCCATGTACTGAAGACAACCAATTGATGTTTCTCTCTTGTTCTCTCTCTAAAAAAAAATAAAAATCCATAAAATAACATCAGGTGAAAATAAAATAAAAGACTGACAATTCCAAGTGTTGACGAGATTATGAAACTACTTGAACTCTCATACATTGCTGATGGTAATGTACTATCACACAACCTCTTTGGGAAAATTTGCCAGTTCCATATAAAGGTAAAGATATACTTTCCATGTTTAGTAATTCTACTTCTAGGTATTTTCCCAAGAGAAATAAAAACTTATGTCAATTAAAAGGAAGACTTTTGCAGAATGTTTGTTGTTGCTTAATTTATAACTGCCCAAAATTGGAAACAACCTAAATGTTCATCAGATGAGCAGCTAAACCAGTGGTTCTCAACCTTCCTAATGCCGCGACCCTTTAATACAGTTCCTCATGTTGTGGTGACCCCCAATTTCATTGTTACAAATTGAACATAATTATAGCATAGTGATTAATCACAAAAACAATATGTAATTATATATGTGTTTTCCGATGGTCTTAGGCGACCCCTGTGAAAGGGTCGTTCGACCCTCAAAGGGGTCGCGACCCACAGGTTGAGAACTGCTGCTAAACTATTATATCCAGACAATAGAATATTGCTCAGCTATTAGAAAGGAACAAACTACAACCCAACAACATGGGTGAATCTCACAAATATTCAGAAGTAAAAGAAGCCAGACACAAAGTTGTACATAATATATGATACTATTTATACAGGGTAAGGCAAAAGTAGGTTTACAGTTGCTCATATGGAAAATAATACAATAATTAATACAAAAATAAACCATGTTTCACATACAACTGTAAACATACTTTTGCTCCACCCTGTAGGTGCTCCTAGAACCAGCAAAATAGTCTATCATGACAAAAAGCAAATCAGTGGTTGCCTCAGGTAGGGGATTGACTGCAAATATGTACAAGGTAACACCTGGCATTTTTGGATGATAGAAATGTTCTACATTTGATTTTTGTGGTGGATACATAGATTGTACATTTGTCAAAATTCATCACACTGCATTTTTTACATGGGTATATTTTATAATACGTAAATTACAACTCAATAGCATTTCCTTTATGGCACAGCCTTCTGTGACTTTTTCCCCTTTCTCCCTTAAATTTAGACATCTCTAAATTTACCATAGTATTTTTGTAAAAGAATTTTTGTATTCTTTTCTTTTTTCATTTGTCGCCTTGTGTTTTACTGGGCTATACGCTCTTATTCATCTTTGTTTACACTATTCCACCTTGCTCCTTGTAACCTTTCAATATGTTTGTTAAACTGAGTTGATTTAATGCAAAGAAAGAGTTATCAGCTATTGCTATTACAGTTCTGAAGTCTGAAAAGGATCACAGGCCTAAATATTAGCAAAACAAGGCTATAAGTCAGCTAAGAATTGATATTGGACATTTTTAGGGCAATCCCATTTTATATTCAATTGCACTGGGTGGTAAATACATGGAAGATGAATACTCCTGGGCCCTGTGGGAAGTTGTCTTTAAAGCAAGATGCCAGTTGCAAAGCCCCGGAGGATGTAGGTAACTAGACTGAATGACATTGTATTTGATTCCAGAATGAATGAAAATCTGGTAAAATCACATACATTTTGTGCTAGAAGTTACCATGGGTACCATTAATCCAATCCCTTACTATACAGACCCAGAGAGGATAAAAACCTGTCCAGAGCCACACAGCAAATGATAGGGTTAAAACTGGAACCTAGGTTTCTACCGAGTCCCATACCAGTTATTTTGCACAGTGGAGAACTAGCTGCCTGTGGAAATTCTAATGAGGTGCCCCATATACAAAAGCTCTCACTAGGTTGGGACTTGGAGTTAAGCAAACAGGATAGATTAAAAAAAACAACAACAACAACAAAAAAACAAACCAAGAGCAGGAGTCAGCTGTCATTTCCAAGATGGAACCAAAACTGGAACCATGGTTAGGGTGAAGAGTTGATTTATATGTTCCTGATTATGTTCTTGTTCATTTTCCACTAAGAAGTCTAATTTAGTCTCCAGTTGAAACCTATTTTGTGTACTTGTCAATAGATTTTCCAAAGTTAGTATATACTGTAGCTTGTTGAAGAGAAGCTAGTACATAGCCCAGAATATTGATGAATTCTAAGTGGAGTGGATCTCCCTCTCTCAAACATTCCTTTTTTTCACTGTTCCCTGTTGTGTGTAAATTTATTGTGGATAGAGGGTGGCAACAGTTGCTATTTTGCATTTCACTGGTTTTGAATTTCATTTTTTAAGGACAATATGAAGGCAGTTTTATAATTAAAGTGAGTTTAAGCGGTCATTTTGAATTTTAATGATGAAGGACATTGAGTTACAAAAGGCAGCTTTGAAAGCTACAGCAAAGCTTGCTCCTTAGGTGAATCCTTTGAATGAAAGAATAATAGCATGGATGGTGATGATGAAGAAATGGGAACTGCTGCTATTTAATGTATTCTCCACTCTCAATATATGGATGCAGCCTCCAAATTTTACAAAGGAAATAATCATCAGCACAGCATCTCTGCTCTCCTATGGATTGGTCTTTTTGTAAAGCAGCCTCTTGGGTTTTCTCAGTAAAAGTATTTTATTTTAAAATATATATCTCTAAACACTTACTCCTGGTAGGCCTGAGAAAATGTAGATTACTTCATGTCTCTTCAAAATTCCTTTCAGAGAAAAGAGTCAAGCTCAATTTGTGTTTTTGAGATAGAGAAGAAAAGTAGATAGGAGGAAAGAGGAAATCTTAACTTTGCTTTGGGGGAGAAAAAAGTCTTTCAGTCCTTTGTTGACACCTTAGCTTCTGCATTAGTCATATGTCCCTTCCTCCTGGGCATAGGTGGACCAAAGGAATAGCAGCCCTGTGCTGTTTTGTAAAGGAGCAGTGCAAAGGGAAGAAAATAGCAGAGAAAGAAAAATGTAGGGCTCCCCACCCCCACCCCTGGGTTTTTTGTTTTATTTTTAGATCAACCAATGGATTCAGGATATTTGGCCTCCTCTTTTGCTTTTTTACTTTACTATTTTTGATGCTAGTTAAAAAACAGCACTGAATTCTTAGCCCTAATCATGAGATAGTGTTCAAGATCCAAATTTTTTAGATGTTAAAATGAAAGTCAACTACAATGGGATGCTAGTGGACACAGTTAATGCTGATTTTGGAATGAAAAAATTCCCTGTAACTACTCGGATCCAAAATGGTGGGGGAAAGAGGAAAGGCTGTGAGTTAACTAACAATAAAGAGCTTAATAAGAGAAAAAACAAAATGTGGGAGCACTCAGTAATGAGTAACTCACTGAATAGGCAAAGGTAAAGGTTTTTACACCAGCTTAGCAAAGGGGAGGATTTAGGGCTTCAGAAGATAGGTTTTACCCTGGCCAGTGTGGCTCAGTTGGTTGGGCCTCCTCCCATGCTCCAAAGGGTTGCTGGTTGGATTCCCCAGTAGGAGGCGTGCAGGAGGTAGCCGATGGATGTTCTGTTCTCTCTTGGATGCTTCTGTTTCTCCCTTTGCCTTCCTCTTTCTCTAAAAATCAATAAAAATGTTTTTAAAATCAATAAAAATATTTAAAAAGAAGATGGAAAGTTTTGATGATGCTTGTTTATGCAATTTTTTTGGAATGTCCCTGTTACCCAAGGTCAGTGACTTCCCTAACAGGACACCTGCAGTGGTGGTGGGGGGTCGCTGACTCTCAAAGCTCTGCTATAGTCAGATAAGGGAAGTTCAGGTAAAAATCTCTTTCTGCTTCTGTTGTTAGGTTTTTGGTCCCTTCACTGATCTATAATAATAAAAGGGTAATATGCTAATTAGACTGGACGTCTTGCAGACGTCCTTCCTGATGAAGTCAGCCTAGGGCCCGGGTGCCGGAGGGAAGCTGGTGCCGGCAGCTGGGGGAAGGAAGGCTTCCCTTTGCATGAATTTTTGTGCATGGGGCCTCTAGTTTTCTTATATTTGTTTATAGTTTCATAGTTTTCAAAGCGTTTTCACATATCTCATAAGATTCTATTTTTAGGTAGACAGGGAAAATACTATTATTCCCATTTTATGGATAAGAAAACTGAGGTTAAGAGAGGTTAAGTATTTTGTTCAGAGCCACACAAGTAATAATGATCCAAGGTATAAGGTTAAGGTATTCATATCTCTCACTATACCTTTGGGGTCCAATTTCAGTACTATAAAATTGAATAATTTATTGTCAATCTGTAAGTGCTTTAAAGATGTCAAAGATTAAGTAACATTTTATTTATTTTGTAGGAGAAGATGGTGTAAACTGGTTCATCAGTGACAAAGACGTTGAGGTAAAATCAAATTGTTTTTGATGTTATGAATAATAGATAAATAGTTTTTTGATTCCTAATTTTCTTTTACTTCATTATGAACTTAATAATTCTTTTAAAAACAGCAACAACCTGAGTATTTTGTAAGAAAAAGTTTGATTTCAGTATATGGGTAATTGAATTTTGGGAGGTGTGGTTCAGCCTTGATTTTTGTCAGTCACTTAATTACCGTAATGAGTTAGTTCCCATTCCCTTCTGTTTCTTCTCTGTGGTGGTTAGTCCCTCTCAACTCATATTGCCTGGTACCATTAAAAATCAACACCGGAAATAACTGCTTCTTCAGTGTAAGGAAATGGTTATGCTATATTTAGGATGTGGCAGGTGTTTATTAGCCTTAATTGTGGCAGATGGCTAGAAAAGAGAATAATTTTACAAGTTGGTAAAAGAGAAGTTTTAAGCGATAATTAGATTATGACATCTTGGAGTCTACTTGGCCAGTTCAGCAAAATAACAAGTAAAAGATGAAAGTTTTTTCAAAGATGGAATTCTACCGAATAAGATAAAAGCATGGTTGGCATTTACATATTCCTCTCTAGAGATCCGTATGATGTGCTTTGCTAATATTTTCTTGCAAGATACTACCTTTTGGCTAGAATATGGGACAGATAGCTAGCATTGGGTCATTGTAGGTAGAATGGATTTTAAAAGGACTCTGGTGGAAAGAAATTAATATCATTCTCTCTTAGAAATTATAATTCCGTTTATAGGCAGTAACCCTAGGCTGTTCATTAGAAGGAATGTATTCATTAGCTATATAGTTTTATAACTTTATAAAAGAGAAATTCATTTTAAAAAACACCATTCCCTAACTAAAAACTTAACCAAGCTTCACGTTCAGAAAAATGTGGTATATATTCAGATATGGAACTCAGCAATATCTTTGACTCTGAATGCCACCAGCATGTCTGATGCACACCAGTGCCCTTGCTAGGCCCGAACTGTAAGCAGAGAAAGATACAGAAGAAATGGAATCATTTGGAGAATGTGAAAGAATGGAGGGAAGGGGCAACAAAAAGTAGAGTTGTCTTTCTAGCACACCTTTTAGGTTTTTCTAACTCCTTTCAAGAACACAGTGTTCCGTGTTGCTGGATTCTAAATTGAACTATGACTATTAACTCTCTTGAACAGTATGAAATAATGTTTTTTAATTCTTTATTTTCCCCCCTCTCCTTAGGCCCAGATATGTAATAATAGATCATCTGGAAGATGGACCCACCGATATTATACAGCAAACAAAAACGTCACCTGTAGAAATTGTGACAAATGTGGCCATTTGTCAAAAAATTGCCCTTTTCCACAAGTATGTGAAATATGTAATAATGTTTCTTTCTACCTTATTAAAATCAAAATCTTAGGGTTAAAACCCTATAAGCTTAGAATTAAAATCTTAGGTAATACATGTGTTAAATTTCTTGTTAATATTTTATGCAGGCCATAGCCTAGAGTAGTAGTAGAGAAAGAACAATAAATGTAGTCAGAAAAATCTGGACTCCATTTCAGCTTCCCATCAGTAGTTGGGCAACTGTAGGCAAATTATTTAGTTCTCTGTGCCTCTTTTTTCTTATCTGCAAAACAAGAAGATTGAGTCAGATGATTCCTGAGACCCTTTTCACTTCTAAACCTTCTACTTTATGAGACAGCTATTTCATCATGAGAGAAGTTTCATTGTTAGAAAATCATAATTTTAGTCATTGATAGATGTTTACTGACATAAATTATATTAAACAGATACATCAACCTTTGGAACAGCACAGAATTAAAGATCTTAGATGTTCCCTGACACATACTGAGCCTTTTACAACCATTTCTATTACCTACTCCCTCTTCCAAATGATTGTCTTTCAAATTTTTGAGATAGCTCTCATGCTTCTCCTTTGTCTTTGCTTCTCTAGGCAAAGCTATCTCTTTCTGTTCTTCCTAGGACTTAGGTTCCAGGTCCTCATCTTCCCACTTTTCCTCTCAGACACATTCTACTTTGCCAATATTTCTACCAGACAAGGCATAAGAAATAGATGCCACCTGACAGTACATGCAGACTAATATGCCTTTTTGGTAACCAGAGGATACAGACAGCTTGTGTAAAAGTTCTGATTTCAGACATTTTGTTTTATTTTATAATTAGGCTCCAGATATGACCTTCATTGAGGTCTCAAATTAGAAGTTACTTTTTATGGAATTATACAGAAAAAGAAAAATTAATCTACTGTTTGACTATTTTACTAAAGACATTTTCTGTTTGTCTGCCATATAGAAAGTCCGTGCCTGCTGCCTCTGCTCCGAGCGAGGACACCTCCAGTATGCCTGTCCAGCCCGCTTCTGCTTAAGCTGTTCTTTGCCTATGTCTTCTACTCACAGATGTCACGGAAAACCTTCCTGGAGAAAACGATGTGACCGATGTGATATGCTAGGCCACTATGCAGATGTAAGTATCCTGCATATAACGAATTTGTCAGGCTTTGGGGACAGTGTGCCAATTTGTGACTATCTGTCAGCCTACTTAAAAGAATGTTTACTCTGTACTGTATATAATGATAGTGATGGCCCTTTGGCCTCTAATCATGTAAAGCAGTGCTCTAATATATCAGGATAGGGATGCTTTGGAATGGTTCATTAGAAGGCAGAATCAACAATTATTGTAAAACCCTGCTAACCCCTTTTGCTTAATGTGCTTGCTAAATAAAACTTGAAATTAAAGAGATATGTAATAAATAATATGTCAAATTTGTGTACCTTGTCATGGTTAGGTGGATGAAAATATATACACATTTAGCAGTTGTGTATAGAGGTCCGTAGGAAAGCTGGTTTGATGCTGCTTACTGATGGCTCTAGCTGATAGAATAGTCTTATGCGAGAAGGACAAGTCACTAGTACTTTGAATCTGCTTGTTTAGTTTTCTTCCTGCCTTCGTTCCTTTCTTCCTTTCTTTTATATATATATATTTATATATATATATATATATATATATATATATGGTTTTTTATTTCAGAGAGGAAGGGAGAGGGTAAGAGAGATAGAAACATACATCAATGATGAGAGAGAATCATTGATTGGCTGCTTCCTGCACTGGGGATTGAGCGCGCAGCGTGGGCATATGCCCATACTGGGAATCGAACCATGACCTCCTGGTTCGTAGGTCAAGGCTCAACCACTGAGCCAGGCTGGCTGTGCTTAAAGGATCTTTTTAAACAAATAAAAATACTGTCCTTCACACTGACTTACAACTTGGTTTTTTTTTCCACTTTGGAAAATTTGTGAATGCTCACAAAGATCTACCTTTCTAGTGTCTAATTTTTATTCCATTGTATGGATGTGCTAATTGACTCAGCCAATTAATACATTTAGATTTATATTATTATAAATAATATAATAATATTTTTACTGTATTATTATACCCATTTTTTTTTAATATATTTCTTTATTGACTTCAGAGAGGAAGGGAGAAGGAGGGAGAGATAGAAACATCAATGATGAGAGAATCATTGATTGGCTGCCTCCTGCACACCCCCCACTGGGGAACGAGCCCACAACCCAGACATGTGCCCTTGGCCGGAATTGAACCTGGGACCCTTCAGTCCGCAGACTGACGCTCTAACCACTGAGCCAAGCCGGCTAGGGCATATTACCCATTTTTTTAAGCAAACAGTGCTTCAATAAACATCTATACTATATGCATGCATGTAAGAGTATTTTGGTAAGTCAAATTCTAAATTCAATTGCGTAATCAAAGGATGCATACATTTAAATCGGGATCAGTATTGTCAAATTGCTCTTCTAAAAGATTGTACCAATATATCCACCTACCAGCAGTGTTTAAGAGTGCTCTCAACACTAACTATAATAGACCTTTAAAAATTGTGCCCAATCAGCCCCGGCCGGGTGGCTTAGTTACTTGGAGCATTGTCCAGTACAGCAAAAGGTTGCAGGTTCATTTTCTGGTCAGAGCACATACCTAGATTTACCTAGGTTTTGAGTTCGATTCCCAGTCAGGATGCATATAAAAGGCAATCTATCAGTGTTTCTCCCTTACATCGATGTTTCTCTCTCCCCCCTAAAATAAATAAAATATATCCCCGGGTGAGGATTTTTTTAAAAATTATACCAAATCAGATGAGGAGAAAATGGTATATTGTTTTAATTTGTGTTTCTTAGGCCACTAGTGATGTTGAATATGATTCTCAAGACTAGAGAATATATAGAACATAAAGATAGAAGTTATTTCATTTCAAAGTAGTTTAAACTTTTTTTCAATATTTACTAAGTCTTAAAATAGTAAATCCTAAGTTGTTGTTGTTTTTTATACTATTCTTCTCTGCATTCAGATGCCAAATAAAATTTTCTTAGCAAGATTTTCCTGTTTGGCAATTATGTTTAATAGCATATTTTTTTACTCTTTTCTTCCAAAGAGCTCTTACAAATACGGTTTTATTTGCCTGTTGTAACAGAACGGGCTCTGATGTTATCATAAGCATTTTCTAAGTATTTTAGTACAGACCAGTTAAGAATGACTTATAAAAGGTTGTATAATCAGCTGTGAATTAAATCTACAGCCCATTCTGCTTAACGTCTTAATTTTGGCCTCTAATGTATGTTAAACTCTTTATCTAAAATGGCCTTGAGGATTAATAACCCCAGTGAATATAAGTTTTTACGATGGGTTAGGCTGTGGCCGACTTCAGAGATGGCAGCATCCTTTCCCCTAAGTTTCCTAAGACTGACTGTCATGTTTTTTTGGTAATTACATGCTGAAGGTCCTGGAGACTGATTGATCTTTTCCCAGTGTGCCCCATTGATACAGCATTCCCTTGGGGCCAGTTCAAACCTGGCTCCCACTGACGCTTTCTGAAGAAGCTTAGAGTCTTTCCACTGTCCCTGAAGCTCTTCATGAAGATTTACTTAGAAGTGAAGTCATTCCGGACCCAGGTTCCTAGAACTATTTAGCCAGTCCCATCCATGCTTTAAATGTCTTGAAACATCTGGCATTCCATAGAAAAGATTCTCCTGCAACCCTCTCAGATGCTTGCTGCTCAGTCTTTCTTGACTCACATACCTCAAATTAGGTTGACTGATCAGGATCAACCTCTTTCTCACTTGCTATGGCTGCTTCTGAATCATTCCTCCTCCCTCTTTATATATATTGATTTCAGAGAGGAAGAAAGAGAGAGAGAGATAGAAACATCAATGATGAGAGAGAATCATTGATCAGCTGCCTCCTGCAGGACCACTCCTGGGGATTGAGCTTGCAACCCGGGCATGTGCCCTTGACCTAAATCGAACCCAGAACCCTTCAGTTCTCAGGCTGATGCTCTATCCACTGAGCCAAGACAGCTAGGGCATTACTCGAGATATGTTTGATTTATTTAAGGTTCATACCCTCTGACGATGCTGTCTTCCACCCTTTGTCATTTTCATCTTCCCACCTTCTGGATTTTCTGCTAATTCACAGAGGATTTTTGAAACCCTGGGTAATTATAGATGCCCTAACCTCCTATAAATTAAGGAGATCAAGAAACTTCCATTTTTACTCTATATATCCTTGTAGCCACACCTCAGACCTCTACAATGCCACAGTACCAGTTATATGTACATAGAGAATTTATAATGAGAACTGATGAGTTGTATTCATATTCTTGCTATATTGAAGAATATGAATTTTCTAGCCCACTGGTGTAGCTCAGTGGTTGAGTGTAGACCTATGAACCAGGAGGTCACAGTTCGATTCCCAGTCAGGGCACATGCCCAGGTTGTGGGCTTGATCCCCAATAGGAGGCTTGCAGGAGGCAGCTGTTCAATGATTCTTTCTCATCATTGATGTTTCTAGCTCTCTCTCCCTCTCCCTTCCTCTCTCTGAAATCAATAATAATAGATTTTTTAAAAATAGAAATGATTATTGAGTGTGACGAACTTATTAGTCCATTAAATGAGAAATGCATAAATAACAATATAGCACATGAAGTATAATCCTATTTTATATAAATATAAGTATTTATATATGTATATAGATATGCATAGAAAAAAAGTTTGGAATGACGTATTTCAAAATATTTACTGTAATTATGGTAACTAGAAGAAAGAAAGAGGAAAGGCAAGAAAGGAAACTGGTTGTTATTGTTTAAACATTGTGGAAAAAAGAATTTAATAAGTTTGAGTAAACAGAAGGAGGGTATATAAACTTTGAGAATGGTGTGGAATACTTTCATATTTTATCAGTGATCAAGATCTTTTAGGTTTTTTAATTCCAAAATTGAACTATAAAATATGAGATCATATGCATTTTTGAACAACTAAAAACATTACTGAGTAGACCTTAGTTGAATGTGAAAATAGATACATTGCATATAGTGGATGCTCAGTGATGTTTCTGAAATTGTTTTCTATGCAGAGAAGGTGGCCACAGCAGCTATATCCTAACAAAATCTATATTTTTTATTTGTCCTTTTGGATTTTTTTTCTCACTTCTTATCAATAGCTCACTTAAACTGTGAGGTTTTTTGCATTCTCAAGTTTGGCCTAACCCAAGAGTTGACATTGCCGAGTAGATTTCACTTACTTCAGCTACCTTATTGAATTTCCCCATGATCATTTTTTGCATCAGAAATATAGAGAGTACCAAATTGACATCATCACAGCAACAATTTATACAACTAAGTGCTTGCTATGTGTCAGGTGTTGTTTTAAGGACTTCATACTTATCAACTCTTTACCTGTCACAACAGACCTTTTAAGGTACTGTTATCCCTGTTTATCAATGAGAGAACAGGCATAGAGATGCATAACTTGCCCAAGATAATAAAGAGCAGAGCCAGGAATTTGAATCCAACCATTTTGACTCTAGAATTACCCATTTTACCCACTACATTATCATGCTTCATGTACTGGCTCTCATATATTGCTTTACTTTATAATACCTTTAACAACTAGAGGTATATTACAAGCATTAGCAACTATTTATAAAATTGGTTTATGTTAGTAGTCTAGAATTATAACCAAGATGTCTAGAATCAAAATAAAAAGATGTCTAGAAGCACAATCAAGATGTTTCCAGAAAGATTTGCAATTCTCTAGTGTGAAAAAAAAATTTTTTAATGAAAATACAGTTGCTTAAGGTAACCCAGTATAATGTATATGATTTGTTTTA